>NC_053137.1:29114705-29414705 GCF_016808335.1 Panicum virgatum
CCCTACTTTGGATTGGCCGCCTATTGAGTTTGAGGTGGTTGGATATCTCCTTGTGGACGCTTTTGAGACAACAGCTCTCAAAGCCATTACCACCTTCTGTGAGCACCATCCGAATGAAGTGGCTGCTTATCCTATTGGCTTGTTTCCGGCAGTCAATGCTGGCAGTGCAGAGTGGCTCTTCAGGACCACCCACTTTGGTCACTTAGTTGGAGATGTGGCTGATGAGACTATTCAGGCGGTGATTAGGTATATGAATGCCCAGTACCTCTATCAGGTCCTTCAGCATAGGCACATGGATCAGGTGATGGACTTGGCCTAGACTTTTCAGCGAGGTCTTAGCTTGAGAGACACTCAGATTCAGGGCTTAATGAGGCTGTTGCTGGGAGAGATAACGCCATTGCACAGTACGAGCATCAGGTTATGGAGCATGGTGCTGAAATAGTGCAGTGCAACACGGTGATTGCTTTTCTTCAGGAGCAGGTTCACAAGCTCCAAATGGAGCTGGGTGATGCTATAGACCATATTTGTATGCTCCATGAGCAGCCATTACCCCAAGTTGTCCCAGCCGAGACTGCAGCAGAAGAAGAAGACACCAGAGGAGATTGAGGGAGTTTCAGAGATAGATTCCGAGCACGCGCCTTGCCGAGCCTAACCCTCAGCCGGACGACTCTTCCTCCGGTAGTGCTTCCTCTGTGGGCAACCTCGACGACTTCTAGGCATCTTAGGATTGTCCTAGATACCATGTGATCTTCCTTGTTGTAGTATATGTAAATAGGGGATGAAATATTGTAAAATAGCCCTAGGAAGGAGTACCACTTGTTGTAGCATATGTGGTAAGAAAGTGTGATGCTAGGTTTGTAATATAAAGACTACCTTGGGTGTAATATAAGTAGTGACTACCAGTTTGGAAATCACGACCTTTCTACTTGCCGATTTTTCTTATCTCTTCATACGTGCATTTTTAGGCTGTTTGATGAATACCAAAGTTGTTGCAAATTTCGTAACCTGGGTGTTCACCAAATTTTAGCCTATTTGGATCTGTGTAGCTATATTTATAGTCAAAACATTACCATGATCCCTGCTGAAAAACAGCGTAGCACAGAACGACGCAAAGTGAATTTTTGGGTTATTTTCCTACCATTTTGCTTCGGGAGTTGAATACCGAAATGGTAGAGTACGAAGTTATTTAACAGTTGACCAATTTTGAGCTATGTGGGTTGAGCAAATATGTGATATACATATTGTGTTATACCGCATTTTGATAAATTCTGCTGATTTTGTTTTGCTGTTTAATATATGATCATTGTACATACAATTAATTTTGGGAGCAAAGATAATGTATCTAATGGATGTCTTCCATAATTACAGATGGTTGGTCATACTCGTGGAACACCCGAAGGCTTCGGCCGTGAAAACTGGCAATGGATCTCAGTAGCCACCGCCACCACCGCCGAATCTGGCCGAGCTAATGGCCATGAAAACCGAGTTGCTTCGTCAGCTGGTGCAAGGGCAGTAGAATCCGCCACGCCAATAGTAGCATGGAGGACGTGATGAGCAACCAGCGGGTTACCAGGAATTCTTTGGTACTCAACCTCCGCTGTTCAGCCGGACCGATGAACTATTGGACGCTGATGCTTGGCTCCGTACTATTGAGTCCAAGTTTGCCTTGCTAACAGTACCTTGTGCAGATGCGAACAAGGATCATTTCGCCGCTGTAAGGATCACCGGGGTGTCCGACCCTAGAGGGGGAGGGGGTGAATAGGGTCGCTAATCGCTTTTAACCTAGGGCACAAACTATTTAAATAAGATAAACCTAACACGTCCTATACATGCTAGTTATGACTAAGGTTTATCTTGGCTATTCTCTACTTACCCCCAAAAAACTTGCAACCTATAACCAATCCTAATCAAACTAACTAGGAAAGTAGAGGCACACAAGGTAGAGTAAATGCGGAAACGTAATATGGTAAGTAAAGAGGTAAGTGCAAGAGGGATGCAAACTCCCGAGTAGACACGGTCATGTAACGTGGTTCGGCACAAACGCCTACGTCCATGGGACACCGAGGCTCTTCCGATCACCGTCTTGCACTACGCCACCAAGGCGATGCCGGCAAGCAAAGGCAAGTGCCCACAAGACACCGAGTCTTGTGCACCGCCACCGTCTCTCTCGGTCACCCAGCTGAAATCCACTACGGAGCTTCTCCACCAAGGAGGGGGTCTCCTCTTCCCCCGCACAAAGTGTCGTTGCCACTCCACACCAAGTCGGAGGGTCACACGACGGATCACAAGGATTGCTTGCCGCAGCAAGACTTCTCTCAAGGGAGCTCTCGCAAGAACTAATCCCTATTACAAGCACTAAGCACTCTCACAAGTGTGCTTAAGCCTATATGATGTACAATGAAGCTCTATGGTGGTTGGAGATGATCTTTGGCTCTTGTATACTTTCTTGGTCTCCAGCAACCTCAAATGAGCCGTGGGGTGGCATATATATAGCCCAACCCTCCAAACTAGCCGTTGGGAAAAAGGCTGACGAAATCCCTTAACGCCGGTTAAACCAACGCTCCAGTTTTTGACATCACTGGTTTAACCGGTGAGTGTATTTTCCCAGCAACTAGCCGTTACAATATTCCAACGGCTATTTGATCAATCGACCGACGCTCTCAAAATTAACGTCGGTTTAACCGGTGAGTGCAAGCTCAGAAACCCCCCGAAAAATGGAGTCTCTGGACAACTGCACCGACGCTCACTTTTTCTTTATCGTCGGTTTAACCGGTGCCTCTGGGTTAGTCTTCACTTCAAGTCATTGCACCGACAAGTTGTCTTCAGGAATCGTCGGTTCAACCGGCGCAAAACCCTAGTCAGCTTTCTGGGTCCATTGCACCGATGAGTACAATTTGCCTAACGTCGGTTTAACCGGTGCCTAACGTCGGTTTAACCGGTGATAGCAAATTGTCTCTGTCTTGTTCATTTTGACTTGAATTTCTTCACGGTCTCTTCAATTCTTGTCCCTTGGACCCAAGGCCAAATGCCCCACAGTTCAATCGCGGGAACGGTGACAATCGATGTTTCAATTACGGCAGTACTTCCCATTTTGCCAAGAATTGCCCGCAACCCAAGAAGTCCTCTCCAGGGCAGAACTCCAACCAGAACAACAAGGGCAAGGGCAAGAAGCAAACAATGCAAGTCCGACAGGGGCGAGTTAATTTCACTACTCTTGCAGAATGGTCATCTTAACAATCATATTAGTCCAAGTGTTGTGTTGTCTATATCAATCACCAAAACATTATATTGAAATATGGTATGAGAGGCCATTTTCGCTACAATCTCCCCCTTTTTGGTGATTGATGACAACACAACCAAAGCAAGCAAGATGAATTGCAAGAATATGAAATTGATACCAATTTGAAAAGTTAGAAACTACTTAGCTTGCTCGGATGACATTTCAATGCTCATTTTAAAAGCCACCGGTATTTGAAATTGATTCTAATTGTAGAACAATGGCTTGTGTGTGGTTTGAACCATATGAGCAATGAAAAAATTTGTACCTTAGTCCATGGGATCATCAAATTGCACTTCTCCCCCATATTGACTAAGTACCTCCCCCTATCACCATGCATCCTTTTGTATTGCATTTTCCATTCCTCCCTCTTGCTAATGGCATCATTTGCTTGCTTTTAGGGTACATTTCTCCCCCTTTTTCATCAAACACCTAAAAACTTCATAACCACTAGCAACAAAGAGCATTAGTAGCAAAAAGAATTAACTTGGTGAGAGGTGTTTTACCTAGCCATGCCTCCCTATATCATTTATCTCTTTAACCTTTGGGAATTATGGTTTGGTCTTCTTCCCTTGTCCAATCTTTCTTGATCAATTGATACCAATTGTGAGGTTAATTGCAATGTGCATCATCTTGATATCGAAGGATTGAGTGTATTACCATATGGACTAAGGGAGTGTGACTACAACAAATATCACCTTGAAAGCATGTTAGTCACAAAGACACAAGCTATAGAGCTAGCTCCCCCTAAATGTGTGCAATAGTGTTTGAATCACCTAACCAAATGTATGCACTTGTATTGCACATAGTGGGGATCAAACTCTACAACTTGAAAATCATGGCACCAATTGAAACAACATACCTTTGTTGAATTTGAGATACCACTTGTAAGATTTTATTTGTGGAAGGTGGTACCATTTTGAAGTGCATGTGCCATGCAAGAGTGGTGCATTTTACACCAAGATTAAGCTCATGTAGAATGCTTCAAGAATAATTATTAGTACAAGCAAACTACCATATGAAATTTCTAGGAAAGCATATCAAATAAAAGATACCTATTGTAAATACCAATTGTAAAGATAAGATCATGCATTCCTAGAGAGGCATTGAGCTACAATGATGCATGAAGGATATCAAATGAATTGAGATTATCCTTTTACCTTGCTCATTACCTCATATGTAGGGGAGGGGAATTTGGGTCATTAATCTTTAATTCATAACTTGGCTTTACTTCAACTTTGCATGATGCATCCCTACTCATGCATCCCAAACCTTGTCAAGCCTCCAAATTCCTCGTAACTTGGATGCTTACCACAATCCAATGATGGCTTGGCCTCCCCCTAAAACCATGATTCCCCCTTTGATTCTCCCTCATGACTTGATTCACTTAGGTATTTCTCCCCCTTTGGGATATGCTTCTTCTCCTTGAGAAAATATCTTTCTTTGATCCACATTTCTCCCCCTTTGGAATCAAATCACTTAAAAGGTCTTGCTCCTAAAAAGGTCTTGCAAAACAATATAGCTCAAAAGAAGATTAGTATCCTAGGAAGTTAGTTCCATGACTCATAATCCAATTGTATGATATCAATGAAGATACCAATTGAGAATTTACTATGGTGGATCACAAAAATCACGAAACTAGCATGACATGAGCAAAGCTTTCCACAAGTATGTGCATAAAATGATAATGTGAAAAACAAGTGCACAACTAGATGTTATAACTAGAAAGCTTAGATCATATCATGCACAGAGGTAGCTCTAAAAAGGATAAGAATTTGACAATTATACCAATTGAATGAGTTTAGAACCTAGCATACCTCCGGGGGGTAACAACTTAGTTTACCTTGCATGTACCAATTGAAAGTGACTTGCAACCAATTGAAAGTCTTTAAGAGGTGAGCACTTGGTACACCAAGGTTAAGCAAATATATGAGCACATAGCCTATGAACTTAGATATGAGCATTTAAGTTCAATAGAGCATGGCTCAATATGCAAGATGCACAAATTATCTAATCACTCTTGTAGAGTTGTTTGTTCACATTGATCGTGAATAACATTCTCTTAGAGTGTTAACTCCATGTGAGACTACAAAAGATAATCTAGCAAATATGTTAGTCTCAAAATCACAACCTATAGGATGAACTCCCCCTTAAATGTGTGCATTTAGTGTTTGAATCACCAAGCAAAAGTATGCACATTGATTTTGACAACAATGGGAAGTTTACCCTATAGTTTGTGTTCATGGTACACATATGAAATACATACCTCATGAAGTCCATGTACCATGAAAGGTAACCTTGTGTAACTTTCTACACACTTATCAAATCATGTAGGTTGCTCATGGGTTAGAATCATGGCACAAGCAACCCACCATATATAACACTAGGAGATGCAAAACAAGCAAACATCCTAGCAAAAGCAATGGAGCTACATGATGCTTGAATTGAAAACTAGCTACCATTACATTATGGGGGACTTGGGCAACAAATGTCCAAGTTGTGAGCTTAGCTTGTTTTGGCTTGAACCTTCACTTTAACTTGTAAACTAAGCATCCAAATCCCCCACTGCACTTGTTTGGTGCCTAAGTCTTAGGAACCCAAACCTTTTGAGAGCCATCCATGGTATGAATGATATCCTTGGGCACCCAAATAGGCCGGTTCCATCCATATGTTCTCCACCCCATGACATGAGCTACCACCTTGTCATTCTTCTTCTTTTCAAGTATGTAGTGGTTGCTCTTTTGCTTGTTCTTGTGGGTGGGCTTGGTGTACATGTATGAAGCCTTCAAGTATGGAGATGTGTTTTTCTTGATCTCCTTAGCCTTCTTGTGTTCCTTCTTGTTTTTGTTCAATTTCTTGGGCTTGCCATTTTCTTTGCCCTTTGCCTTGCCCTCTTTCTCCTTGCATTGGTAGGACTTGTGGCCTTCTTTGCAACACTTGAAGCAAGTCACGGTTTCTCCCTTCTCAAGCTTCTTCACGCCCGCAGAGGTGTTATCTTGAGAAGGTTGGACTTGCTCTTGAGTGTACTTTCCTTTGAGCCGCCTCAAGTCCGCCCTTACCCTTTCTACCTCTTGTTTGAGCTCATCATTTTCCTTAGCAATGAGATCATCACATGTTTCTATAATCACATCCTCATTGCAAGGGGTTAGATCACAAGAGGTAGGCGCATCTACCTTGATAATGGGAATAGTACAAGGAATATTGCAAGGAAAAGATTTATCCGATGATGATTCACTTTTAGATTCAAGACTCCCATATTTCATTTTAAGTTCTTTATGCTCATTGTCTAACAAATTGAATTTGTTTAGCAAGTTCTCATATCTTGAGACAAATGAAGCATGAAGTTTTTCTTTAGCCTTGAGAGTTTTGATTTCTTCATTTTGTTTAGTGATATATTCTTGTTGATTATGGAGGAGTGTCATCATCTCACTAATTTCATCGGTTTCAACATTGGATTCATCATTTGAGGAGGAGTCATCACTTACATCGTTATTACCTAGTGCCATAAGACACATGGGTGGTGGTGATAATCTCCGAGGGCGATGGGTGGTGGAGCTCTTGGAATTTTTCTTGTGACTTGAGCTTTCACCTCTTTTCTTGGGCTTGTAGATGGCGGAGAGAGCTTGGGGTCTTGATTTGTAGTTTTTCTTCGCCATCTTCTCCATCCCAACCGCACTCCCTCTAATGAGTGTTTTGTACCCAAGCTCATAGAGCTCATGTACATGCTTGGCAATCTTGCGGTGGTGGTATAGCACGGCCCTTGGATATTCTTCATCACTTGAACTTGATTCATCATCACTATCTTCCTCATCCTCTTCTTCTTGTTCACTTTCACTTGAGCTTGATGAGTCTTGTCGCCTTGGTTGGTGCTTGCATGAGTGCTTGGCGGCGAGACCCTTTTTGCTTGAAGAAGAGGTGGACTCTTGCTCGTTCTTCTTTGTCATCCCCATACTATATTCATGGGCAATGATTTGATTGATGACTTGGTTGGGTGTAATCTTGACCAAGTCATCCTTTTGCAATAGTGTATTGATGATGTCGTAGTCGGGCTTGCGAAGGCTTCGAAGAATCTTGCGGTTGATTTCTTCATCTTTAACTTGATTGAGACCTAAGGCATTAATTTCATTGACAAGAGTATTTAATCGTGAGTACATGTCATGAGCATTTTCATTTGGAAGTTTCTTAAAGCTACTAAACTCCTCGCCGAGAATATGATACTTTTGATTGGCAACATCCTTTGTGCCCTCATGATTCTCGACAATTTGCTTCCATAGCTTATGAGCATTTTCATTAGCAAAAACACGACTAAACACACTATCACATAGAGAAGACAATAGAATTGATTTTGCAATGGCATCATATTGTCTCTCGGCCTTATTCTCATTTTTCATGCCTACTTCGGTGACACGCCAAACATCAAGCCCACGGGCTTGGACATGTGCTTGCATAAGCACTTTCCACCATGGAAAACCCGTGCCATCGAAAAACGGAGCCCTATCGGTACTCATCCCTTCCCCGGACATTATTACTCACTCGACGGTGAAGTCGACGGGTCTCTTACGAGCTTTCTCACAAATTTACCAATAGAATTGGCTAATCCTCGTAAGAGGTGTGAGACCAAGCTCTGATACCAATTGTAAGGATCACCGGGGTGTCCGACCCTAGAGGGGGAGGGGGTGAATAGGGTCGCTAATCGCTTTTTAACCTAGGGCTCAAACTATTTGCATAAGATAAACCTAACACGTCCTATACATGCTAGTTATGACGAAGGTTTATCTTGGCTATTCTCTACTTACCCCCAAAAAACTTGCAACCTATAACCAATCCTAATCAAACTAACTAGGAAAGTAGAGGCACGCAAGGTAGAGTAAATGCGGAAACGTAATATGGTAAGTAAAGAGGTAAGTGCAAGAGGGATGCAAACTCCCGAGTAGACACGGTCATGTAACGTGGTTCGGCACAAACGCCTACGTCCACGGGACACCGAGGCTCTTCCGATCACCATCTTGCACTACGCCACCAAGGCGATGCCGGCAAGCAAAGGCAAGTGCCCATAAGACACCGAGTCTCGTGCACCGCCACCGTTTCTCTCGGTCACCCAGCCGAAATCCACTACGGAGCTTCTCCACCAAGGAGGGGGTCTCCTCTTCCCCCGCACAAAGTGTCGTTGCCACTCCACACCAAGTCGGAGGGTCACACGACGGATCACAAGGATTGCTTGCCGCAGCAAGACTTCTCTCAAGGGAGCTCTCGCAAGAACTAATCCCTATTGCAAGCACTAAGCATTCTCACAAGTGTGCTTAAGCCTATATGATGTACAATGAAGCTCTATGGTGGTTGGAGATGATCTTTGGCTCTTGTATACATCCTTGGTCTCCAGCAACCTCAAATGAGCCGTGGGGTGGCATATATATAGCCCAACCCTCCAAACTAGCCATTGGGAAAAAGGCTGACGAAATCCCTTAACGCCGGTTAAACCGACGCTCCAGTTTTTGTCATCACCGATTTAACCGGTGAGTGTATTTTCCCAGCAACTAGCCGTTACAATCTTCCAACGGCTATTTGATCAATCGACCGACGCTCTCAAAATTAACGTCGGTTTAACCGGTGAGTGCAAGCTCAGAAACCCCCCGAAAAATGGAGTCTTTGGACAACTGCACCGACGCTCACTTTTTCTTTATCGTCGGTTTAACCGGTGCCTCTGGGTCAGTATTCACTTCAAGTCATTGCACCGACGAGTTGTCTTCAGGCATCATCGGTTCAACCGGCGCAAAACCCTAGTCAGCTTTCTGGGTCCATTGCACCGATGAGTACAATTTGCCTAACGTCGGTTTAACCGGTGCCTAACGTCGGTTTAACCGGTGATAGCAAATTGTCTCTGTCTTGTTCATTTTGACTTGAATTTCTTCACGGTCTCTTCAATTCTTATCCCTTGGACCCAAGCCAAATGCCCCACAGTTCAATCGCGGGAACGGTGACAATTGATGTTTCAATTGCGGCAGTAGTTCCCATTTTGCCAAGAATTGCCCGCAACCCAAGAAGGCTTCTCCAGGGCAGAACTCCAACAAGAACAACAAGGGCAAGGGCATGAAGCAAACAGTGCAAGTCCGATAGGGGCGAGTTAATTTCACTACTCTTGCAGAGCTTCTCGAAGGAGCACCAGTCATGTCGGGTACTTTCTCTATCCACAATAAACCCGCAGTCATATTATTTGATTCTGGTGCAACTCATAGTTTTATAAGCGCCAAATTTGGAGCAAGGGTAGGATTGGATTTTTTGTCATACCAAGAGATCTTACATGATAGCAACCCCTGGTGGGAAGATAGCTTCCAATCAAATCATTAGACATGTGCCAATTAAGTTGGGTAGCAAATTGATAAAGACAGATTTGATCTTGTTGAACTTAGAAAGCATGGATGTTATTTTGGGCATGGATTGGATGACTAAACATAAAGTACTGTTAGATATCTCTTCCCGAGCTATCAAGATAGATTCACCTTATCAAGGAGCCACCATACTCTATCTGCCACAACAAGAGTGCCTCAACTCTTGTGCCTATGCCATAAAAGAAGTTAAATTTGAAGATATTCCTGTTGTGTGTGAGTATGCGGATGTATTTCCAGATGATTTGCCTGGAATGCCCCTTGATAGAGATATCGAATTCGTTATCGAGCTTCAACCCGGTACCGCCCCTATTTCTAAGAGGTCATACCGTATGCCTCCAAATGAGTTGGCAGAATTGAAAATCCAACTTCAAGACCTTCTTGACAAGGGTTTTATTCGTCCAAGTGCTTCACCATGGGGATGTCCAGCCCTATTTGTGAAGAAAAAGGACAACAATTTGAGGCTATGTGTTGATTATCTACCATTCAATGCGGTCACTATTAAAAACAAGTATCCTCTTCCCCGCATTGATATCCTGTTTGATCAGTTAGCTGGAGCCAAGATTTTCTCTAAGATCGATCTTCCTTCTGCCTACCATCAAATAAAGATCAAGCCTTGTGACATTCCAAAAACACCTTTCTCGACCAGATATGGACTCTATGAGTATCTGGTTATGTCTTTTGGTCTTACCTTCCCTGGCATACTTTATGTACCTGATGAATTCAGTCTTCATGCCGGAGCTTGATAAATTCGTCGTGGTGTTCATCGACGACATTTTGATCTACTCCAAGAATGTAGAAGATCATGCTCAGCATTTACGCATCGTTCTTCAGCGATTACGAGATCATCACCTTTATGCTAAATTCTTCAAGTGTGAATTTTGGCTGGATAGTGTGAAATCTTTAGGCCATACTATTTCCAGTGAAGGTATATCGGTTGATCCAACTAAAGTGCAAGAAGTGATGGATTGGAAAGCTCCTACTTCAGTCCATCAGATTCGCAGTTTTCTCGGTTTAGCTGGATACTATCGTCGATTCATTCCTGATTTCTCCAGAATAGCCAAACCTATGTCGGAGTTATTAAAGAAAGGAGTGAAATTTGTTTGGGATGATAAATATGAAGAAGCCTTTCAAACTTTCAAAGCCCGACTAACTACTGCTCCAGTGTTGGCTACACCGGATAGTACCAAACCTTTTGATGTCTATTGTGATGCTTCTGGTACGGGACTTGGTTGTGTACTTATGCAAGACAACCGGGTGATCGCGTATGCATCAAGAGCTCTCCGGAATCATGAGAAGAATTATCCAACACATGATTTGGAGTTAGCAGCTGTTATACATTCTCTTAAGCTCTAGAGACATCATCTTATGGGAACTCATTGTAACATTTACACTGGCCATAAGAGCCTCAAGTATATCTTCACCCAAGCTGATCTCAACATGAGACAGAGATGCTAGCTAGAATTGATAAAGGACTATGATCTAGAAGTGCACTATCATCCAGGAAAGGCTAATATGGTTGCGGATGCACTTAGCCGCAAGTCACAATGCCATTGTTTGTCTGTAGAACCATTCACTGAAACTTTATGCCAGGAAATGATGAAACTAAACCTAGAAATGGTACCTCAAGGAAGTCTGAACCATATAGTTGTCGAGCCTACACTTCATGATAGCATCATCATGGCACAATTACATGATGAAGGTATCAAAATTATCAAGGAAAAGCTATCCCAGGGAGAAGCAAAGTATAAATGTTTCCATGTGGGTCATAAAGGAGTTCTATGGTTTGAATTTCATCTTGTTGCACCCAAGAATCACCAGCTTAGAAAACAAATCCTTGATGAGTCACATCTATCGAAGTTTTCTATTCATCCCGGTAGTACCAAGATGTACCAGGGTCTTAAACAGAATTTCTGGTGGACTCAAATGAAAAGAGAGATCGCCAAATATGTTTCTGAGTGTGATGTCTGTCAAAGAGTTAAGGCAAGTCATTTGAAAGTAGCTGGTACTCTCCAACCTTTACCCATTCCATCCTGGAAATGGGAGGACATCAGTATGGATTTTATCGTTGGTTTACCCAACACTTCTCAGAAGCATGATTCTATTTGGGTAATTGTTGATAGACTTACCAAGACCGCTCATTTTATTCCTGTGAATACAACTTATCCTGCCAAGAAGTATGCAGAGATTTATCTCGACCAGATTGTTCGTCTGCATGGAGTTCCAAAGATGATCATTTCTTATCATGGGGCGCAGTTCATTGCACGTTTCTAGGAACAATTGCAAGAATCCCTTGGAACCAAATTGATTCGTAGTTCCACCTATCACCCACAAACAGATGGGCAAACTGAATGAATCAATCAAATCCTCAAAGATATGTTGAGGGCATGTGCTATTCAATATGGCAAGAACTGGGATAAGTGCCTAGCACTGGCAGAGTTCTCATATAATTACAGTTACCAATCCAGTTATACGGTCGAAGGTGTCGAACTCCTTTGAGTTGGTCACAAGCCGGAGAACGTAAAGTCTTTGGGCCAGATCTAGTCATTGAGGCAAAAGAGAAAGTCAAAGTTATCCAGACTAATCTTAAAATAGCCCAATCAAGACAGAAAAGTTATGCAGACAAAAGAAGAGAACCTTTACAGTTCATGGTAGGCGATTTCGTATATTTGCGAGTATCTCCTACTAGAGGTGTTCAACGCTTCAGCATAAAAGGGAAATTGTCACCCCGATACATCGGTCCATTTGAAATCATTGAAATTTGTGGTCCGGTTGCTTACCGAATCCGTCTTCCTTCTCAGTTGGCCGCTATTCATGATGTTTTCCATATTTCTCAACTCAAGAAATGCATCAAAGTGCCCAATAAGATCATTAAACCACAATATATCGAAATTGAACCCGATCTATCTTATGCTGAGTATCCAATCAGAGTTCTTGACACCAAAGAAAGAAGTACCAGAAGGGAGAAGGTTAGAATGTACAAAATCCAGTGGAATCACCATACTGAGGAAGAAGCCACTTGGGAGTCTGAAACTTATCTCCAAAGAAATTTTCCCGACTTTCTTAGAACCAATCCAGGTACCAAATCTTTCTGTCCTTATTTCTTCCTATAATCTCGGGGCGAGATTCATTTTAGGGTTGAAGGCTGTGACACCCTAGGTGTCTGCACAGTAGAACTGTATTTCTTTTATGCATCATGTGCTTAAATTGCTTGCAAAAGAGTCTTATTTTAAAAATATAAGGTTAAATGTGTAAATATGAATTTATGCAAGGTCTTTTCCATAGTTTAATTTGAATAAGAGGGGTAAATGTTGCTTTTGTGGAGGGTTTATTTGCAAAATTTAGTGTAATCATTACATGGCAGAAAATTTTACATTTCAGTCTAAATTTGAGGTGAATTTGCTTTGGAAAAGACAAAAGTCCATTAAAATTCAAAATCCTTCCTATGTTTTGAAAATAACTCTTTAATCTTTGGTCAAATCAATTTTTCCACAACATCAAAGTTGTAGATCTTGAAAAGTTGAACAACTTTCATGTTGGGCACTTTTTCATTTGAGCTTTAGTTTAGGAGTTATTTTTGTTTTGTAGTGGGACACCTGGATTTTTCAGAAATTGCAAAAAGGTCGAACAGTCTTCTTCCACCTCTCTCCCTCTCTGCTTCACCTGCCGTCGGAGCAGAGCGGCGCCGCTGCCGCCGTGGAGGGCCGCAGGCCCCCTCCTGCTGCTCCACCGCTACACACGGCACCCCTGCGACCTCCTGGCCCCACTCCCCTTCGCGCTGGACATCTCCTCCCCTTGCCACGCCGCCCAGTCGAGCTCTGCGGCCGCCACCTCGACGCCGCCGTGGCGAGCTCGGGAGAGAGCCCCAGCTCCCCATCTCTCGCGCACATCGGCACCAGTAGAACCCCCCGCGTCTCAATCCTCTCACTCATTCTTCAGTTCCCCACCCCAAACCCCCAGGACACCGCCGCCGTCCACCCGCTCGCTAGCGAGCTCGAGCTCACTGTCGCCCCGCCATTCCAGACCTCCTCCGCCCACGCAAACCCCGCCATCAGCTCTGCCTTGCCCTCGCACAGCTCCCCGACCGCTCCTTGTCGCCTATCAACCGCCGGAGCACCCTCGCCGCCGATCCCGTACTCTGAACCGCCGCTGCTCGCCGTCGACGACCCCCTTACGGCCACCTCCTCCTCGACCCAGACCCATCAGCAGGTAGCGCTTGGCACCCTGAAGCTCTACAGCACCTCCACCATCGCCGCCGATGACCAGAGCCACCGGAATCGGACGATCAACCTCCCCTCCCTGCTCTAACAACGGCCAAGGGCCTCTCTGCATGCATCTTTTTAGTTCTAGGGGCCTAGCTGCAAGAGTTCAGTCCTTTTCCTTTTGTTTCTAGGCTGAACTTTAAAAATGTCTAGAAATTCGTAGAAAAATCAGTAAAATACAAATCCAAATGTTTTGGAATCCTTGTTACAAGGCCTACAACTTTTGTTAAATACACATCTTTATTTTTGGTCTGCATTTTAATCCAAGAAAAAAGAATAGATTAAATAGGCTTTAATTATTTTAGGAGTTGTACTCAGTAACTTCAAGTGGTTTTTGGCTATAATATGTCTTGAGGTTTTACTAGTGCCTGGTAAAAATTTGAACCCTTTTTGACATGTTTAACTAGGTCAAAGTTTCAAGATTCCTAAATCAACTAGTTTTACTAATGTATTTGTACTGGTAGAAATATTATAGTTCTGGGTGTGAAAATTTTTCCATGCATGTATGCCACTAAAATTTTGCTGTTGGACAATTTTGGGAAATTTGATATCTGTTTAACTATATATTAGATTTAATACTTGTTAAGTATGCTTTAATTATGGTAAATAGTTTCCTTGCTTAGAAAAATCTGAGAAAATTTACGGAACTCTATTGTAGTCATGTATTAGTGTCTGTAAAATTTGAGATCCAAAAACACTATAGAACTTACTGTGCTAATTAGTTTTACCATATATGGTTTAATTTTGTCAAAATTATTACTTCTGTTTTATGCATAGATAAATTCTGAAACATTTATAGGATGTTCATAAACATATGAATCATGTTCTGAGAAATTTTGAGCTTCATAAGTGTTGTAGTTTGTTTTGTATAATTTAATCTTTTTCTAGGTGTTGTCTGAATAAATGTTTTATTCTGAATAATTGGCTGTATAATTTGGTATAAAATTTACAGGATAGATTGCTCTCTGTACCTCCTGTTTGCAGTAATTTTTCTGAATTTAAATGCTGCTTGTGTGCTGAGTTATTTAATTCTTAGCAAACCATGATTTACATGCTATATGAGTTAACTAAAAACTTACTTTGTGAGGGTTAATCATGTTGTTTTGTGTAGTAAGACTTGTTAAGTAACTACTCTATAAACAATTGCCCATATGCTAAGTATGATTGCTATTTGTTAGACTGACTACAACTTTATCGTGAAATGTATGTGTTTGTAATATCGTTTCTTGCATCACATATAGATACGACTGTTTTATCGGACGGGACATACGAGCTGATCCCGGATTCCGAAGAAGGTGATCAAGAAGCCCAGCTGAACGCCACTATACTGACTGAAGACCCGGACCAAAGTCCGGAAGAGCCCAAGGCTGTTTTAGCTAGTGACTACCGTGAAGGCAAGCCCCGGACATAAACCCAGTATTTCAAATTATGCACTTTTTATACTACTTACTTGTGCATTTACAGTTCTTAGGATTTGAATTGAAACCCTAGATGCATGATCCTAGGAACCTATGTACTAAACACTAGACTTGAGTTCGAGTAATTGCTATACTAATAGGACCGGTAAAAGTCGAGTGATTGCCTGTCACTCGCGAGCTCTATAGGAGTTGCTTGTTTACTTTCTGCAATCACTATAAGGACGACGGACGGGGTCATGTTCGATATCATGACCTTGGGTGAGACCCCGTCTGTGTTGATGAAATCTGTTAAGGTCGCGGTGTGTGGTAGTGGTGGTTAAGTGTTTGAAAGTACTAGCCACATGCCGTAAATATGGTACGCAGTAAGCCTAGTAGCTGATCGGACCGGTGAGTGGATATACCTTTCACTCTATCTTAGAGATAGGTTTTTATTTATGTTTATGTTAACCAACACCACGGGTGCAGGGAGGAAGTTGGTGCCCTGTAGTCGGGGAGAGTGACCCTATCCACGAGCCGAAATGAAAAGTTAACGGTTGTTTGGGAAGGACCTGACGGCGTTCCAAACGTGTGTGTTAGGTTTACCTTGCAAGGTTGGAAATCCGATTCGAATCGTCCATCTCTCGCCGATATTGAGACTACTGGATCCCTTTACCACACAGAGTAACAAGAGTAATGTTATCTTGATCAAACTTGATGTTTGACTATAGTTCTACCATGGTTAATTAGAATTAGTTGCTTACATAGAATGGTTAATCAACTAGAATGTCGAAAGCTAAAATGTGAAAGAAGGACCTACTCTTTATTACTTTTCAGCAAAAGGAAAACCAGAGCCTCACAAAACTCTGCATAGTCTAGCTAAGTGGACTAAGTATATCCGTTGACGGTCAAGTCTTGCTGAGTATTAGTATACTCAGCCTTGCTGTTGAATCCTTTTTCAGGAATGAGTTTTGAGGACCAGATCGCTAGTCTGACTTGGCCCTGTTCTTTGCCCCCTGGCTGGTCCGTAGAGTGGGATCCGTCTTCGGCCGGCAATGACCCTGACGAGTGATACCTTGCTTGGGCTAGCTTGGTGTCTTTTTGCGACGTGTTGTAGCCGTCGTGTTTTCTTTCCGCTGCTTAAACCTTTGAACTTCAAACTTATGTCTTGTATAACTTTTTACTAAGTTTGGACCTGTAATAACTATTTTACCTGTGTTGTAAAATATATGGTTGTAATATCTCTAGACTCGCCTTCGCGCGGGATATGCTTGTTCGATCCGAGATCCAGTGGTTGTATCGGGACATTACCCGACAGACCAAGAATTGTTCCGTTTGAAGTGCGTTTGAGTCAGTGTTGCCTTTATGGTGATGGCCAGCGCACTTGAGCCGGGATAATTCAGGTGGTTCTGCCACAGCCATTTTGGATCCAATGTGGTTTTATAAAATCTATTCAACTCTTGGATCATAATATACATGTTAGCATAATCATTAGTGCTTGTGAAAATGTTGAACACTACTTCTCATCATTAAGAAATAGTGTTTGAGCTTAATTCGTCATATGCACAAGGTTGATGGCTAAAAGGCAAAGGTATGTTTTCTAGAACACTTTATATTACCTTTGAGCATCTAGGCCACTTTATGTTGCTAGTGTGCATTTTCATGTCTTGTGTGACATAGGATAGTTTATTTCAAAATTCAACTAGTATGATAGGAAGTGTGAGTGTATAGGATAGAATTTATTCTTGGTCTAGTGACCCAAGGGATCTATTGGTGACTATTGTTACCCTTGATTGATTGTTGGCTAGTCACAAATGGTGTAATTTCCTCAAGTACATAAATTCCAAAATCTATCTCTCTCATTCTCTTGGAAGTATCAAGAAAAGCTTGGAACAATGGAATTATGATCAATATCTATCTAGCTTCCCAGCCTATATCTCATATCAAAGTTCTTCTAAGAGAAATATCATCCTTTGGACTTCAACTCCTGACTGCCAGGGGGAGACCGGTCTGACCGGTCTGCCCGACCGGTCTGACCGGTCTGGCCTGGCAGTTACCCTTTTACTCCTCCCTCATGGGTAACACAGTGAAACTTTCCCTTTTCACTCTCCACCGACACCCTTTCATCGTGCCCTTCTCTCCCCCGCACACAAGGCGGCCCATTGGCGATTTCAAGGTTCAACCAAGGAAGAAGGTATTCCTTTGGGAGATTTGGTGCACATCACCGGCCTGACTGCTCTCCCAAGCCGGTCCTTCATTTTCCTCTCCAAATCTTGGCTCTAAAGGTACCCTATGACTTGTTTTTCATCGATCTATCTATCTAGGCCATAGATTTGAAATCCCTCTAGTAGAACAACTTCTGCAACATCCTAAAGCTTGCCCCTAGAAGATCTTTCTTTTTCATTGGATATTTTGGAAGATTTCACAACCTAGGGTTAGACTGGCCCGACCGGTCTGACCGGTCGATCCGACCGGTCTGACCAGTGAAACCCTAAGTCGTGATTTTGGACAATGTGTTCAACACATCTATGCTAGGATTGATCTAGATCTCCAGAAATTTTTTCTTGATCAAACTTTTGCTGTAAGACTGGCGTTGGAGCCATTGGCTCTGTTCTGGATGCGACCGGTCTGACTGGTTGCTCAGAGCGGTCTGACCGGTCTAGCCAGAACAGACCCAATTGCTTCAATTTAGTTCCTAATTTCTAAACATCCAAAGCCAATCTGTTCTTGTGCCCTTATACATCTGTTGTACATCTTTTGGACCAAGGATCTGCAGTAAAATGACTGGTGGTCATGAAAGAAGGACAAAGCGCAGATTTGATAGTGGCAGTGCAAATCAAGATGAAAGTGGTTCTAGTCGCCCCAATGTGACCAGTGGCAGAGAATTGAGGCCCAGGGAGAGAAATAGAGCAGAAGCAACTGACATAGTGGAAAAAAGTGAAGGTGGATCATCTAGTGATAATGATGATGTGGACGATGTTGATGGTGCTTAAGTGCCATTTTCACCCGTCAACTATACTCAATAATAAAGGAAAATTGCATGCCTTACTCGCATATTTGTATCACTAACCTTGCACCACAGTTGTTTTCGAGTTTTGTACATTTCAGATGAGCAGGAGCGGAATAAGATGAAAACACACAGCAGACGCCATACAACTACGCAGAATATTGCGTCCGGCATCACCCACTTACAAGGAGGGCCCATCTGGCAGAGCAAACGGGCGCGCGACGCATAATGCATACAAGGAAAGATATCAGGGCCCACATATCAGCCTGCCAGAGAAGGATAAGGACGAGAGGCGGCCAGGTGGGGCCGGCCTACCCCCTGGGTCGGCCGAATCTGGCCGGCCTCCCGTCCAGGTGCATTTCGAGGAGGAGTCGGCCCCAAGTCTCCTGATTACATTCCATACGTGCATTTGGCAGAAACCGACCTCCACTAGTATAAATAGGGCCCCCTCTCACCCTTCACACACACACACACACACTTCATTCCATTCTCTCCAAGAAGGCTCTCCTCTCTCTTGCTCTCTTAGCTAGGTAGTGGAGCTAGGCTAGTTCTCTTTAGCGAGCAAGTCGTCCTCAGGGTCGTTGAACAATCCTCGGCTCCTGGTATGGCTTTGTATCCAACTTGTCAGACTTATATTCATAATATAGAGTTTTGCCATGGTTGCTTTACTATCTTGATAGTTTATCAATCCATGATTAGTTCGTTCATAAGTTATGCTACGGTCATGGTTAGGTCAGATGATCCGGGTACGGATAGAGGTTCGTTGTGCTTTAGGGCTTGCTCTAGTGTTTTACTCGTCCATCCAAAGGGTGGGAGACCTGGGGGCACTAGAGTAGTGACTACATACACGAGCGTGGTGCTCGGGTATGCGGGATCCTTCGGATATGACCGTGCTCCATGGTGTGACTAGGGTAGACGGCAGGTGGTGACAGCCCTGTCCGTCCGGCATAACAGCGGTGTTGCGTTTAGCGTACTCCCCAATGTTCGGGTTCGGTGTAGTAGTTCATGCAAAGAGGTAAAAGGACTAGATGTACTCCGGTGCGGGACCTTCTCCCCGCTATCCCATTTTCCTGGCACCTGCAGTCTTAACCATGATCTAACATGACCCCAGCTTTGGATAGAAGCACTCCAGCTGACTTGACGTAGGATAGAGTAGTTCTTTGTTTTATAGTTTCTCTCCTTTATTCCTTCCTCTTGGAGTGTGGATGTGTGCTGTGTCACATTACCCTTGCTTATTTGTACTTACCCCTGTTAGAGTATTGCCTATTGTTTGAGGCACAATGTCATGGTTAATGTTGAGTACAATACCTTTGTCGCTGCCGTCCTTTGGGACACAAATAAATGACGATACCCTTACTCTCCGGGTGAAATGCTACAATGGTATATCCATACGCTTGCGGATCCATCTGTAATCATATTGATTATACAACGAGAGTGGCACCCCTTGGGTGCAATTGCTCGGATGGGTTCGGCGCCCTCATTTCTAGTGAATGCACCAAGGACTGCCAACAGGCATTTCTGGCGCTGTTGCTAAGGATTAACCATTCCTATTGATTGCGCTAAGAAATGTCAACAAGCATTTCTGGCGCCGTTGCTGGGGATGGCATGTGAACAAAGATATTGTGCTGATATTAACTTAGACCTCATACTCAGGATATAGTCTTTAATCTTTCAGGCTAATGTCACTTTATGTCTTCTTTTAATTTTGATTTGAAAAAAAGACAAGGGTAGTGTATGACCGGTTTCTCCCTGCCGGAAAACTACACAGACAATCCCGAGAGGCTCGTGAGAAGGGCACGACCTCGCATCATTCCTCCTCTCGCTATCCTCCCGGCACAGAAACCCATTTCGGAAGCACCACTCGTTCTTGAGGCTATGGCTGAAAAGACTCTCCGCGAGTTCTCCGTCCCCTCCACTGACAATGTGACCACTGGCCCCAACATCAATGTCGGGGACGTGAACTTCAAGCTCAAATCAAGCCTCATCAACATGGTATAGGCTAGCCCATTCTGTGGGAAGCCAAATGAGGACGCAAATGCACATTTGCAGAATTTTCTGGAGCTCTGCGACACCATTGTTATATGGGGTGTCGCTGCTGACGTTGTCAAGCTTCGTCTGTTTCCCTTTTCCCTCCTAGGGAAGGCAAAACAGTGGTTTTATAAAGAAAAGGACATCGACACCTGGGCCAAATGCTCCAAGGAGTTCCTCGCAAAATTCTTCCCGCTGGGCAACACAAATGCCCTGCGTGGAAGAATATCAAGTTTCCAGCAGACGGGGATGGAATCCATCCCAGAAGCTTGGGAGAAGCTGCAGCAATACATCCTGGCATGTCCTCACCACGGCATGGACGAGTGGCTTGTCCTTCAAAGCTTCTACAACGGGCTCACAACGACATTTCGAGCCAACATTGATGCTGCTGCTGGAGGAGCCTTCCTCGACCTGACTATCGCCAAAGCAAAAGAATTGGTCGAGAAGATGGTCTCCAATCAGGGGTGGAGCGATGAACGACTCCAACCCCGCACCAAAGGCATGCATACCGTCAAAGAGATGGATATGATTGCCGCGAAGCTGAACCTCCTAATCAAGAAGATGTAGGAAGGGAGCAAACAACCGATCCATGCTCCCGTTTACGCCATGGGTTCGCACTTCACGTGCGAAGTCTGTGGTAATGAAGTACACTCGGGGAACGACTGCCCCGAAACCCGTGAAGACTGCGCCTACCTCAACAACAACAACGGGTACCGTCCACAACAAGGAGGCCAGGGGTGGAACCAGCCACGTCCACCTTTTCAGGGAGGTAATAACTACAATCCTTCTTATAATTCGAATTTCAATTCAAACCAACCTCCCTTAAGAGAACTTGTTCTTGGCCAAGTTAAAATCAACGAAAATATAAATAAAAAGCTTTTGGCCAATGATAAATCCCTGGAAAGTTTAAATGTTAAGCTTGAAGCTTTGTCTTCTACTCTTAAAAACCAGTTAAGTTTCAACAAAATGATCGAAACCCAGCTTGCACAAATTGCTGCTTCGTTACCTGCTGTTGAGAGCGGGAAAATCCCGGGGCAACTCGAGTATCCCATTGAAAATGTCAGCATGGTGTCTATCGGACGGGATAACTCGTCCCGGAGGCAACCAAGCAATAACCATGCAGGTAGGTACTATCCCCCAAGGAACAACATTTGGGATGGCATGGTGGTAGCGGTGCAAGAGGATCCAGCAGTCCCCATGATCAGCTGCTCGATCTACATCAAACACTTCGAGCGATGCCTATGCGATCTGGGGGCAAGCGTGAATATAATGCCCAAGGTAATATATGAAGCACTTGAATATCCTGCTTTTTCTCCAACAACTATGCTCGTACAGCTTGCAGATTCAACCATTCGGTATCTCGAACGGATAGCCGAACATGTTTTTGTACGAGTACGAGACTCCTTCGTCCTTGCTGACTTTGTGGTAATGGATATGGAGGGCGACCTCGGAGTTGACCTCGTACTTGGGCGATCTTTTCTAAGGTCTGCCAAGGCAAGGATCGATGTCGGAAAGGGAGAATCCCATTTCTGTGTCAGAAGGGAGGATATGTTTTTCAGGTTCAAGAAGAAGGAAGAGCAGCACTTCATGATCCAACAAGACAGTGGAGGGCAAGCACTCTGGGGTGCACCAAAACCCCAGCCCGAACAACGACCCTCCGCACCTAAATGAAAGAAGAAGGAAAAGAAGGTGTGGCGAAAGGTCGAGAGTTCGGCCTCGTCCAGTTCTCCAGGACGAGCCGATGAATGGTAAGAATGATGGAGAAAAGTCGTGCACATCGGACTTTAAACGACGCGCCCTTGCCAAAGGTAAATTGGTATTTATCTCATATTTGCTTTCTCCGCTTTTCAACATTTTCTTTGCACCTTATTTGTTTTTCTCCACTGCATGTTTGAAATTTTCAAAATTGTTTTCTGCATCCTGGAATTTTCTAGCATTTTTCCCTTTTTACAAAAAGACCAAATTTTTTTTTTGAGTTTTAAAATCCTTTGGGAAAAATAATTTGGACATCTTTTCGAGCAAACTTTTGGCCGTGCACCAAATTTCCAAAGTTCATAACCGTTGAGGAAGCATCTGGCCAAAGGGGGCACCAGGGGGCCCAACCTGGAGCCGGCCGACCCCACAGGTCGGCCGACCAGGGACCAACGGCTCCTGGGTCCCACCTTCTCCAACAGCTACCTGACCGTTGTGCCTGGCTATTCCTCGGCTGCACTCGCCCAAATTCCTTTAAATAGAGGCCGAGAGAGGGGTGATGAGCTCTCATGCTCACTCTGTCCACTCTCACTCCCTCTCACACATTCTTGCTCGGGTTTCCTTTGGATTTTGACTCAAGTTTGATTGCAAGAACACTCTCTCTCTCATTTCTTTGCTGCAAGATTGATCACATATTTGGAGGGACAACTTTTGGGTAAGAGTTTCATTTTCATTTCACTAACGTAACCCGAATCGAGTTGTTCTTGTTCATTCTTGTTGCAAGCATGAGAGGTGCAGGGCGGAAATTTTCCGAAGCTCTCAAGAGGATGACGAGGTTGGGCTCGTCCCATTCGCAGGGCGAGTCGAGCTCTCATCATTCCCCCGAACCTGCACCAACACCGACTACAATGGATTATGAGCAAGATGAACAAGAAGAACAGTTCGAGGAGCAAGCTGCAGAACCGCAAGCCGAGGACAAGGAGATAGATGAAGATGATGCACCATACCTCGACTTGCAAGATGACCACGAGCATCAAGCCTACGCCATGATCAAGAATCGAAGCTTTGGTCATACCAGAGCCTTCGATCCGGACCTTCTCGAAAAAAAACAGGTATGGACGTTGACTTCGCTCGTGTTTGGCATGCGGTTGGATGGGATGGTTTTGTGCCCATTGAGGACAATGGTTCTCATCTCCTCACCATCCAGTTTCTTTGCACTCTTTGGGAGGTGGACGATGGTGTTTCTTTCCGACTTTTTGGAGTTGAATGCTAATTTAATTGGAGAAATTTCAGTCACCTCCTTGGTTTTAGCGCGCGCTTGCCGATTTCCCTTGCAAAAGCTTGCCGCGGTTTTGATCGACATGAGTTTTGGGGTTTGATTTCGGGTCAAGTTGTTCATGGCAAGTTTGCACCTCGGTGCAATGACATTCAAAATCCGACTCTTCGTTTGATGCACAAGTGGGTGTCTATCACACTCTTTCCAAGAGATGATCCACGACCAGTGCGGAACAATGAGTTGATGATATTATACGCCATGGTCAACAAAATCCGAATCTCCCCCGCACAAGCAATGGTTAAGCAATGGCTCACAAATTTTCGGATGACGGGTCCTATTGAATGCACTTCTTTGGTTACCGGCATCGCATCAAACATGGGAATCTTAGATGGGAATCCCGTTCCCTTCATTGAGGAGCCTCGCGTTATGATCGATGAGGCGTACTTGGTTCAAGGCCACACGCTCAAGAAAGGCCCGGATGACTCATTGATTTTCTTTTTCCTTGGTTATGCAAATGAAATCACGTTGCCAAACGCGGGGTATCATTTGTATAACTGCCGTTCACTAACCATCCCTCTTGTTCCACAAGAGGAGAGCCGCTGGTATAGTGTTTCTGGTCTTCCTGGCAGGGTTACAAGAAGCAGGGCCAGAAGGGAGGAATTCATGCAGCAGCAACCTTAGCCTCAATCACAGCAATATGAGACGGGAGGTTCGTCATGGCAGAGTGCCAGCTTCACTGAGTGGGCACGGCAGGCCTTAGGCCACCGGTCCACCAATTCTAGCCCCAGCGGACCCCCGCGACGTATAGCTTCGTCCAGAGGTTTCGCCACTCTGACTCGGCAGATGGGCGAGCTGAACGTGCGCACCACCAACATCGACGAGTCGCTGGGCCAACACATCGAGTCAACACAGAACTGGCAGCGATATACTGGCAAGAGGATCCGCAACCTGGAGCAGCAACAGCAGCAATCCCAGGAGGAGTGGAGGGCCTACTACTGTTGGGCTGGGTTTAATCCCAACCAGCAGCAGTGAGCCTGAAGCTAACTTGGGGGAGGACCCCCATGAGAGGTACCTTATATCAAACTCTACCTTTACCGATTTTCAAAACCTTGCATGAAACCAAACAAAAATTTGCAAAATTCTGAAAATCCATAAAAATTTGCATAACTAAAATCAAATAAAAATTGACAAAACCTTTAAAAATCCAAAAATATTTCCAGTATGTGTAGTAAGCATGTGTAATTTTTCCTTGTTGAGATGATGAATAGTTGCTCTGTTAGTTCCTTTCATATGCCTAGTTACAACCTTGAGCTCTGCCTAAGTTTTGAGTATGGTGGCTAAATTGTTCAAACCTTAAGCTTGAAACTTGTGGGTAGCGAAAAAGCAGAATTCGAATCTAGGTTGTTGTGGGTTATGATATGGCTGAAAAGAGTTGCTATGATCTTCTCCTACGTGATGCTCGATATCCGGAGTATTTCTTTTCAAAAATACAAAAATAAAATAAAGTTCCTCGGTGATATGCAATGCCCATCCAAAGCCAAATGAGTTACAAGTTTGAAAAGCCTTTTCTACATATACAACTTGTCTTCTCATTGAGCTTTGTCAAATTTTTGTGACCCTTTGTGAGAATCACTTCATACGCCCACGATCAAGATCACGTACACGTCCACTCACATGCTATACTTCTACACCTGGAAGATAGCAAGTACATCCCCCATCCATCCACAAATAAAACTCCAAGACGTGCCATGTTTATCTCTCTCCAAAGTTATCATCATAATGTATGGGCTATACAAAAAGAAATAAAATATGCATACCCAAAGAAGGTATGCCACATGACCACAAGGCATGTCAAAAAAAAGAGAAAAGATGCATACCCAAAGAAGGTATGCCACACACCCACAAGGTGTGTCAAAAAAAGAGAGAGAAAAAGAAAATATAGCCCATACCAAAAAAACATTACAAGGGAAAGAGAATTCATATAAAGGAGTTCTCATCCATCATCCACCAAAAATATCCACACACTTGCACATCTTGATCAAGGCTTATGACTTATTTCTCCTTTGGATCCGGTCTTTGACTTAGCGAAATATGAGAAGCAAGGTTGCCATCATATCCTCCATACCTACAGATCCACCAAAAAGAAGCCATTAGAAGTAGGGTGGAAAAAGAAAGGCGCATAAAAAATGGGCCTTGGTAAGTAATGAATCACATTTGAGCGATCCGAGATATCACTCGAGGAACTTACAAATTTCTTTTCAAAAAAAACTTTATAAAACCTCCGGATTGACGGTTGAACAAAGGAGTGGTAAGTGGTACTTCTGCCTTGCTCCCGGCCTATAACATCTTCTTTTGTTTATTTATCTTGAGGGTAGTTGTGTGTGAGTCACACTACCTCCTACCATGTTATTTATCCTACCCCTGTTTATGCAATTGGATATCCAATCTAGATAAAGTTCATCGACTAGTCTATATACCTTCATTCACCGCCTTCCCTGCGGAAATATAAATGACACCCCGGTATACTCTCGAGTAAAATACTACAGCGGTATTCCGTGCACTTGCGAATTTATTCATGATTCACGAAATACCTGTCACCCCATTGGTGTCTGCGGGCGTCATCGCGGTTCTCCAGTGGTGACGTTGGTAAGCACCAACAAATAGTCACCATCTTCTTCCTTCTTCCTCTAACTGATGAGCTCGTGCCCGGCCGTCCTCCACCTGGAGCAGGGCCTCGCCAGAGCCATGCCCGCGTGTAACACCCTAATTTAAATTTCAGTATTTATTAATAAATTAATTGGCTTTAGTTAAATTTTCTAAGGTTTATTGTGTTTAGTTGGCATTTAATTTAATTTTGTTTCACAAGTAATTAAAAATTTGTCTAAGTTTAAAAATTTTGTGTTGCATTCATGCTGGTGCATACTTTTATTTGATTGTGGTTTGAATTCAAATTCATATTTGAATTCAAACTTGTTTGAATTAGATTTAGAAAGGAGAGAAATAGAAATTAGAAAGAAAAACCCAAAACAACCCAACCCATCATTTTTTTTCCCCACGGCCCATTTCCTTTCCTTTCCTGCGGCCCAGTCCGGCCCGGCCCCCTCTCCCCTCTCTCCTCTCCCTTTCCCATGCACTCGGCCCAGCTCCGCACGGCCCGCCCTGCGGCCTGCCTCCGCCTCGCGCCCGGCCCGCACACGCTCCCCGCCTCACCCGCTGACCGCCCGGGCCCGCTAGTCAGGCTCGCCTTCCTCCTCCCGCAACGCTCGCCCGCGATCCTCGCCGAGGAATTCGCCGGCCTTCCCACCCAGGCGCGCACGCCAATGCGCCCCGCCGCCCTATAACTACCGCCCGCGCACCCCCCGGGAGACCCTCCCATCCACCCGCGCCGCCACCAGAGCCCCAAACCCTAAGTCCGTCGCACTCGCGCCAGCTCCGCCGCGCGGACCTCCTCTGCGCCGCCGTAGCCACACCCCTCCGCCACGCCGAAGCTCCGGCCGAGCAGCGCTTCAGCTCCGCCGCAACGCCAGGAGCCTCCTCGGACCTTTCTTCTCCGACCCCGACGCCCACAACGACTCCTCCCCGGACTCCACGTCGTCTTCGCCGCCGATTCACGCCGACGACCCCTCTGCGCCGGCCCTTCCTTCGATCCGACCCCTAGGTGAGCACCCTGGAGCCCCGTGCCTCCTTTTTCGCCAAGAAATTTGGGCCGTGGGCCACTCGGTTGGCGGAGCACTGCCGCCGGTGATCCCCCGCCGCCGCTCCGCCATGGCCACGCCTCCGCAGCACCACACCGCCCCGCGTGAGCCGCGTTGTCTTGCGTTTGCTTCGTAGAGCCTTACTGATCCCTTTGCGCCACAACCTAGCACAGGCACAGCCCGCACGCACCGCGCCGGCGAGCTCCGCCGCGCAGGGCCGCCGCGGCAGCCATGCCCGGCGAGCAGAGCCCCGCCGTACCCGGTTTTGGCCCAGGTGCATCACACGCAACACGCTGGACGCACCCGACCCCAGCACGGGTCGAAGCGACCCCCGGAGCACCACTCTTGGTGAACTCCGGTGAGCCGCCGCCGCGGAGCTCTGCTCCGGCGGTGTTCCGCCGCCGCCCCGCGCACCCAAAACCCAGAACCGTCCGATTTGTTTCGGACGCACGCGATTAGATCCAAGGGCCATCAAATCTGAGCCGCCCGATCGAGATCCAGCGGCCGGGAATCGTGCATACCGGTTCGCCTGGCGTTTTTGCTAAAGACCCCCCCAGTTTTTCCAGAATCAACCCGCGGTCCACCGCCTTTGAAAAATAATTACAGTTTGGCCCAAATTTTTGCACGGACCCCCCTGAGTTTTCCAGAAATCAAACCCGCCGTCCAGCACTCTTTCTTTTACACGTTAGACCCCTGAATTAATGTTTAATTACGTTTTAGCCCTCGGTTTTAGCAGAAAAGCCCCTGAAACTTCAGTTTTCTTACAAATAAGCCCCTAGGACTTGTTTTTAGCCTAGAAAATGCGTTTTAGCTCCGTTTTTAGCGTTCTTTATATCCACGCGATCGTTGTAACACGTAGAACAGTATTAGAGTAGTTTAGTGTGCTGTTTTTATGTATTGATGTATTGTTTCTTAGTTTTTGTTAATGTTTGTTTGTATGCTTATTTTCGTGCATTGTTTTGGCCATGTGTTCGTGAGTAGACGTTGATCCATCTGAGGAGCCCCAGTACCAGTACCCAGAGCAGCCGTCTTCGGATCAGTTTGAGCAGCAGCAGGAGCAGTACGAGGAAGGCAAGTATAACATGAACAACCCATCACTTTTAAATACATTTCCATACTGCATTTTAATACTGTATGCCTTTAAGGATTTCCTAGCCAGTTTATATCCTTTAAATATACCTTTGGGTTGCATTTTGGTTAGTTGTGCTAGGTTGCTGCGCTATAACACACTCTGGTCCTTTTTAATTAATTTGATTAATGTTTTACTTGAACTTAATTCTGAGAGTGGCACTCTGTGTGGCTTGAGTGGCTCACGTCTCGTTAAAATTGGCTTTTGTTAGAAACATGGTTTAGGGGGCCAGCACGGTGCTTAGTGCTTGGTTGGCCACTCTCCATAAGGACCGGTTCATAGAGCGACAACCTGGGACAACAGCGCTACCACAAGGCTAGAATGGGATAGACTTGGCGTAATAATTAGATCTTTTTGGTTTGGAGTAACTTACCTGCGGGGCAAGAGTAGTAAGCTTCAATGGTCCCTGCTCCTCCGGCTTGGTCTGTGCTTGGATTGCGCTCCTGTGCTTGTACCCCCGGAGGTGGGCCCCATCGTCGCCGACCTAACTCTCGCGGTTACGCCTTACCAACGAGATTCTTTTTAAAGGCCTCGTAGTGAGTCGCTAGTCATCTCACCTAAGGAAGTGTGATGAACAACTGGCGTAGCTCACGACTTGTGGGTAAAGATGTGCAACCTCTGCAGAGTGTAAAACTGGTATACTAGCCGTGCTCACGGTTATGAGCGGCCCAGATCCTCCTTTTGATTAGTGAAGTTATCTCCTTCCGACGAGGGAGGTGCTTCTCGGGGTTACCTTGGTGGCTTGGTTTCGGTTTGGTTCTCAGTAGTAGTATAATTAATTCTGATTAATTACTATGTAACTGGGTCAATGGTAATTCATCAACTCATAGTAAATAGCTTTAATAAAATTTTGCCAACACTTAAAAGCTAATGCAGTTGAGTCAGCCAGCCTAGAGCCTCATAGTTTGTGTTATACTTGTTGAGTACAAGTTGTGTACTCACTCTTGCCTCTTCTCTACTTTTTCCTCTTGGCTACGCTACTGCTGCTCAGTTCCTGCCGACACGAGGCAGTTCGTCCAGCGCTAACAGGACTACGAGGACTTCTAGGTGCTTCGTCTCCCAGTCGACGTCCCTGTGGCGCCCTGCTTCAGCTTCGGAGAGCTTTATCGTATTTTTGTACTTCGCTTCCGCTGTATCAGACATTTTTGTCATTATTGTAATAAATAACATTCGTATTCGCTTTATTATGTCTTTTTACGTGATATGTGCTATGATATACTGTTCATTCTGTTGTATATACGTGTGACTTGATCCTGGCACGTATATGATTGCTCGGTTTATTTTCTTTTATAAACCGGGTGTTACAGAGTGGTATCAGAGCCATATCGACTGTAGGACGAAGCCTAGATAGAACTGGTCGAGTTTTAGGACTTCTTCTCACCAATCCTTGTCTGCTGAAACTATTTTACTATTATACCCCTTGACTTCTTTGACTTTTTACCTTTCTTGCCTTGATTTCTCTCTCTGGAGAATAGTTCTCGTAGATTTGGCCTGAATCAGTCATCTGACCACCATAAGTATTAGGTAGTTGACCTTCTATAATAATACGATAGCATGTTCTGCGACGCGTTGTGTTAGTCGAGTCTTTTTGCTAAACTCGGCTAAGTCGTGAAAATTGTCTGCTTGTTATTATGCTACATGTTTGATTTGGATTTTTGAATGATTGCATAGCTTAGTAGCTTAATTTTGTTTAAAGAAAATCACTCTGATGTTAAAGTTAACTAATTAATAAAATGAGTTAGATCGTTGGGGGTAAAATAGTCAACTCTACCCTGTCTACTTTATCATGGCTCAATCTTTTTCTGCAAAGAGTTATCATATCCATCTGAGTTTATTCTTGCAATATCCTTACTCGTGAAATCTTTTGTTCAAATCAGATGGTGAACACCAGGAGCACCGGTTCCGGTTCTGGCCAGCAGCAGGGTCAGAACAACCAGGGTACTGGGATCCCGATGCCTCCGGCTTTGACTCCGGAGCAGTACTTCCAGCTCCAGATGCAGATGATGGCTACCCTGAACAACACCGTTCAGGCTCTTCAGCACGCTCACACTCAGCCTCCGCCTCCTCCACCGCCGCAGCCCCGCGACAGGCGTGCAGAGTTCCTGAGGGGTCACCCGCCGACGTTTTCTCACACGTCCGACCCCCTTCAGGCTGACGACTGGCTCCGTGCAGTGGAGCGTCAGCTGGACATCGCCCAGTGCGATGATCGTGAGCGCGTCTTGTACGCAGCAGGACAGCTGCGAGGGGCAGCTTTGGACTGGTGGGAGTCCCACCCGGTCCATGACCTCGAGTCTCTTACCTGGCTCCAGTTCAGGGAGCGTTTCCGTAGCCACAACGTCCCCGCGGGCGTTATGAAGATGAAGCAGAAGGAGTTCCTTGCACTGAAGCAGGTAATCTTAAGTATAATCATTCAGCGTTTTCTTTTGAGCTAATGCCCCTTGTTCTATCCTTATGAATCTTGAGTTAATCTTCCGATATCTATCTGTCTTTGTGAATTCAGGGGACTATGTCGGTCACGGAGTATCGTGATCGCTTTCTTCAGCTGGCACGCTACGCCCCTGCCGAGGTTGCGGATGACCGCAAGAAGCAGGAGCACTTCATGGAGGGTCTTGAGGACTACCTCCAGTACGCGCTGCTCAACCTCCGCTTCGACGACTTCAACCATCTAGTTGACAGCGCGCTCAACACTGAGCGTAAGCACCTGGAGATGGAGGACAAGAAGAGGAAGGTTGTCCCCGTTGCTTCCGGCAGCAACACTCGTCCACGCCTCCAGCCGCCCCAGCAGTACAAGCAGCAGTACCGGCCTCCTCAGCAGTACCAGCAGAGGCCACCGCAGCAGTACCCGCCTCGACAGCAGCAGCAGGCGGGGCAGGGCCAGAGGTTACCGGCACCTCCGGCTCGTGCTCCACCAGCTCCACCAGCACCGCAGGCTCCACGTCCGGCAGCTCCTACCGGACAGCAGGCTCAGGGACCTCCTCGCACCTGCTTTCACTGCGGCCAGCCGGGGCACTACGCCAACGCTTGCCCCCGGAAGGCGCAGGCGGGACAGCAGGGGCGCCCAGCTCAGCCCAGGGCGCCAGCACAGGGCAGGGTGAACCACGTGACGGCCGAGTCAGCGGCCGAGGCTCCCAACGTGGTTATTGGTACGTTCATGGTTAATTCATATCCAGCTACAGTGCTTTTTGATACTGGTGCTACGCATTCCTTCATTACTCAGTCTTTTGTCGAGCATCATGGTATTCATACTAGCACATTAAAGAGGTGCCTGTTAGTATCTTCACCGGGAGGACAGTTGAGGTCTCACACTTACTGCCCGAGAGTCAGTGTTTCTTTGAGGGGAGTAGAGTTCTGTACTGATCTGATGGTGCTAGACACTAAGGGCATTGATGTCATTCTGGGAATGGAAACTCTGGCCAAATGGGGAGTTCGTATAGATTGTGCTCAGAGGACAGTCTTGTTATCAGCTTCCAGTGGCCAAGAGGTTGTTATCAGTGCAGTAGAGCCTTCGGGATTTCTTCATCAGATGGAGGCTAGACCCACGGACGGTATTCGCGTGGTGTCTGAATTCCCGGATGTCTTTCCGGATGATCTGCCAGGTATGCCGCCTGAACGCGCCATTGAGTTTTGTATTGATCTCTTGCCTGGCACAGCTCCTATTGCAACGCGGCCCTACCGTATGGCGCCTATAGAGCATGAAGAAGTCAAGAAGACTATTGATGAGTTGCTAGCCAAGGGCTATATCCGTCGCAGCTTCTCTCCTTGGGCTTTTCCATTGCTGCTAGTAGATAAGAAGGATGGCTCGAAGAGGATGTGTGTGGATTATCGGGAGCTGAATGCAGTCACTATCAAGAACAAGCATCCACTGCCCCGTATTGAGGATCTCTTCGATTTGCTTCGAGGTGCTCGTATATTCTCGAAGATTGATCTTCGTTCGGGTTACTTTCAGCTGAGGATCCGTCCTGGGGATATTCCGAAGACGGCATTCACCTGCAAGTACGGGCTATATGAGTATACAGTCATGTCCTTCGGCTTGACTAATGCCCCGGCTTTCTTCATGCATCTGATGAACATGGTTTTCATGGACTATCTGGATGTCTTCGTGGTGATTTTCATTGATGATATTCTGATTTTCTCCGAGACAGAAGAAGAGCATGAGGAGCATCTGAGGCTCGTGTTGCAGAGATTGAGAGAGCATCAGCTGTATGCCAAGTTCAGCAAGTGCGAGTTCTGGATTGACGAGGTTCCATTCCTCGGTCATGTTATATCTCAGGGAGGCATTGCTGTTGATCCGAGCAAGGTGAAGGATGTGCTAGAGTGGGAGACACCGCAGACAGTGAAGGAAGTCAGATCTTTCTTGGGCTTAGCTGGATATTATCGGAGGTTCATTGAGAATTTCTCCAAGATCGCGAAGCCTTTGACTTCTTTGCTGGAGAAGAATGTGGCTTTTGTATGGACTGATGAGCGTCAGATGGCCTTTGATGAGCTGAAGAAAAGGTTGACTACGGCGCCAGTCCTGACTCTGCCAGACCAGACGAAGAGGTTCACGGTGTATTGTGATGCTTCGAAGGATGGTCTTGGGTGTGTTCTGATGCAGGAAGGCAGAGTGATTGCTTATGCTTCACGGCAGTTACGTCGGCATGAGCTGAATTATCCCACTCATGATCTTTAGTTAGCCGCAGTTGTGCATGCTCTGAAGATTTGGAGGCATTACTTGTATGGGCGGCGGTGTGATATCTACACTGATCACAAGAGCCTCAAGTACATTTTCACGCAGAATGAGCTGAATATGCGGCAGAGAAGATGGCTAGAGTTGGTCAAGGATTATGACCTGGAGATTCACTATCATCCGGGCAAGGCCAATGTTGTAGCAGATGCTTTGAGCAGAAGAAGTTATGTCAACATGGCCGTGGCTTTCCAGATGCCTCCAGAGTTATGCGAGGAGTTCGAGCAGTTGAGTCTGGGCTTCTTGCATCATACTTCCAGTGCAGCATTTGAGGCAGTACCAACTCTAGAGGCAGAGATCAGGCAGCATCAGAAAGATGATGAGAAGCTGCAGGAGATTCGTGAGTTGCTCAAGAAGGGCAAGGCTCCTCATTTCAGAGAGGATGATCAGGGTTCTTTGTGGTACAAGAACCGGATCTGCGTGCCTGATGTGCATGATCTCCGGAAGTTGATTCTGAGTGAGGCCCATGATACAGCATACTCTATTCATCCGGGCAACACGAAGATGTACTATGATCTGAAGGAACGTTTCTGGTGGTATGGGATGAAGCGTTCAGTGGCAGAGTACGTGGCTATTTGTGACACCTGTCAGCGTGTCAAGGCTGAGCATCAGAGGCCAGCAGGTCTATTACAGCCTTTGAAGATTCCAGAGTGGAAATGGGAAGAAATCACTATGGACTTCATTGTTGGATTGCCTCGTACTCAGAAAGGGTACAACTCCATATGGGTAGTAGTGGATCGATTGACGAAGGTTGCTCACTTCATACCAGTGAACACTACTTACTCCGGTGCTAGACTTGCAGAGTTGTACATATCTCGGATTGTCTGCTTGCATGGTGTGCCCAAGAAGATTATATCCGACAGAGGGTCTCAGTTCACTTCTCGGTTCTGGGAGCAGCTCCATGATTCGTTGGATACGAAGCTGCGTTTCAGTACGGCTTATCACCCTCAGACAGATGGGCAGACAGAGAGAACCAACCAAGTGTTGGAGGATATGCTGAGAGCTTGTGCTATTCAGTACGGTACTAGTTGGGATAAGTGCCTGTCATATGCTGAGTTCTCATATAACAACAGCTATCAGGCCAGTCTGAAGAAGTCTCCCTTTGAGGCATTGTATGGCAGAAAGTGCAGGACTCCTCTCTATTGGGATCAGATTGGTGAAAAGCAGCTCTTTGGCCCTGAGATCATAGATGATACAGAGCAGATGGTTCAGGCTGTGCGAGAAAATCTGAGGATTGCACAGAGCAGACAGAAGAGCTATGCTGATGGCAAACGGAGAGATTTGACTTTCAGTGTTGGTGATTATGTATATCTGAAGGTGTCTCCGATGAGAGGAATCCGCAGATTTAATGTCAAAGGGAAGTTAGCACCTCGGTATGTGGGGCCATTCAAGGTGCTAGAGCGGAAAGGCGAAGTTGCCTATCGCCTGGAGTTACCTCTCAGCCTCTCAGGAGTTCATGATGTCTTTCATATATCTCAGCTGAAGAGGTGTTTGCGAGTACCCGAGGAGCAGGCACCCCTGGATGGAGTCGATGTGCAGGAGGATCTGACTTATACTGAGCATCCGGTGAAGATTCTGGAGACGTCAGAGAGGGTTACTCGGAACAAGCGCATCAGGATGTGCCGAGTTCAGTGGAGTCACCACAGTGAAGCTGAGGCTACTTGGGAGCGAGAAGATGAGCTGATGAAGACATATCCAGATCTCTTTGCTAGCCAGCCCAGCTAAATCTCGGGGACGAGATTTCTTTAAGGGGGTAGGGTATGTAACACCCTAATTTAAATTTCAGTATTTATTAATAAATTAATTGGCTTTAGTTAAATTTTCTAAGGTTTATTGTGTTTAGTTGGCATTTAATTTAATTTTGTTTCACAAGTAATTAAAAATTTGTCTAAGTTAAAAAATTTTGTGTTGCATTCATGCTGGTGCATACTTTTATTTGATTGTGGTTTGAATTCAAATTCATATTTGAATTCAAACTTGTTTGAATTAGATTTAGAAAGGAGAGAAATAGAAATTAGAAAGAAAAACCCAAAACAACCCAACCCATCATTTTTTCCCCACGGCCCATTTCCTTTCCTTTCCTGCGGCCCAGTCCGGCCCGGCCCCCTCTCCCCTCTCTCCTCTCCCTTTCCCATGCACTCGGCCCAGCTCCGCACGGCCCGCCCTGCGGCCTGCCTCCGCCTCGCGCCCGGCCCGCACACGCTCCCCGCCTCACCCGCTGACCGCCCGGGCCCGCTAGTCAGGCTCGCCTTCCTCCTCCCGCAACGCTCGCCCGCGATCCTCGCCGAGGAATTCGCCGGCCTTCCCACCCAGGCGCGCACGCCAATGCGCCCCGCCGCCCTATAACTACCGCCCGCGCACCCCCCGGGAGACCCTCCCATCCACCCGCGCCGCCACCAGAGCCCCAAACCCTAAGTCCGTCGCACTCGCGCCAGCTCCGCCGCGCGGACCTCCTCTGCGCCGCCGTAGCCACACCCCTCTGCCACGCCGAAGCTCCGGCCGAGCAGCGCTTCAGCTCCGCCGCAACGCCAGGAGCCTCCTCGGACCTTTCTTCTCCGACCCCGACGCCCACAACGACTCCTCCCCGGACTCCACGTCGTCTTCGCCGCCGATTCACGCCGACGACCCCTCTGCGCCGGCCCTTCCTTCGATCCGACCCCTAGGTGAGCACCCTGGAGCCCCGTGCCTCCTTTTTCGCCAAGAAATTTGGGCCGTGGGCCACTCGGTTGGCGGAGCACTGCCGCCGGTGATCCGCCGCCGCCGCTCCGCCATGGCCACGCCTCCGCAGCACCACACCGCCCCGCGTGAGCCGCGTTGTCTTGCGTTTGCTTCGTAGAGCCTTACTGATCCCTTTGCGCCACAACCTAGCACAGGCACAGCCCGCACGCACCGCGCCGGCGAGCTCCGCCGCGCAGGGCCGCCGCGGCAGCCATGCCCGGCGAGCAGAGCCCCGCCGTACCCGGTTTTGGCCCAGGTGCATCACACGCAACACGCTGGACGCACCCGACCCCAGCACGGGTCGAAGCAACCCCCGGAGCACCACTCTTGGTGAACTCCGGCGAGCCGCCGCCGCGGAGCTCTGCTCCGGCGGTGTTCCGCCGCCGCCCCGCGCACCCGATTTGTTTCGGACGCACGCGATTAGATCCAAGGGCCATCAAATCTGAGCCGCCTGATCGAGATCCAGCGGCCGGGAATCGTGCATACCGGTTCGCCTGGCGTTTTTGCTAAAGACCCCCCCAGTTTTTCCAGAATCAACCCGCGGTCCACCGCCTTTGAAAAATAATTACAGTTTGGCCCAAATTTTTGCACGGACCCCCCTGAGTTTTCCAGAAATCAAACCCGCCGTCCAGTACTCTTTCTTTTACACGTTAGACCCCTGAATTAATGTTTAATTACGTTTTAGCCCTCGGTTTTAGCAGAAAAGCCCCTGAAACTTCAGTTTTCTTACAAATAAGCCCCTAGGACTTGTTTTTAGCCTAGAAAATGCGTTTTAGCTCCGTTTTTAGCGTTCTTTATATCCACGCGATCGTTGTAACGCGTAGAACAGTATTAGAGTAGTTTAGTGTGCTGTTTTTATGTATTGATGTATTGTTTCTTAGTTTTTGTTAATGTTTGTTTGTATGCTTATTTTCGTGCATTGTTTTGGCCATGTGTTCGTGAGTAGACGTTGATCCATCTGAGGAGCCCCAGTACCAGTACCCGGAGCAGCCGTCTTCGGATCAGTTTGAGCAGCAGCAGGAGCAGTACGAGGAAGGCAAGTATAACATGAACAACCCATCACTTTTAAATACATTTCCATACTGCATTTTAATACTGTATGCCTTTAAGGATTTCCTAGCCAGTTTATATCCTTTAAATATACCTTTGGGTTGCATTTTGGTTAGTTGTGCTAGGTTGCTGCGCTATAACACACTCTGGTCCTTTTTAATTAATTTGATTAATGTTTTACTTGAACTTAATTCTGAGAGTGGCACTCTGTGTGGCTTGAGTGGCTCACGTCTCGTTAAAATTGGCTTTTGTTAGAAACATGGTTTAGGGGGCCAGCACGGTGCTTAGTGCTTGGTTGGCCACTCTCCATAAGGACCGGTTCATAGAGCGACAACCTGGGACAACAGCGCTACCACAAGGCTAGAATGGGATAGACTTGGCGTAATAATTAGATCTTTTTGGTTTGGAGTAACTTACCTGCGGGGCAAGAGTAGTAAGCTTCAATGGTCCCTGCTCCTCCGGCTTGGTCTGTGCTTGGATTGCGCTCCTGTGCTTGTACCCCCGGAGGTGGGCCCCATCGTCGCCGACCTAACTCTCGCGGTTACGCCTTACCAACAAGATTCTTTTTAAAGGCCTCGTAGTGAGTCGCTAGTCATCTCACCTAAGGAAGTGTGATGAACAACTGGCGTAGCTCATGACTTGTGGGTAAAGATGTGCAACCTCTGCAGAGTGTAAAACTGGTATACTAGCCGTGCTCACGGTTATGAGCGGCCCAGATCCTCCTTTTGATTAGTGAAGTTATCTCCTTCCGACGAGGGAGGTGCTTCTCGGGGTTACCTTGGTGGCTTGGTTTCGGTTTGGTTCTCAGTAGTAGTATAATTAATTCTGATTAATTACTATGTAACTGGGTCAATGGTAATTCATCAACTCATAGTAAATAGCTTTAATAAAATTTTGCCAACACTTAAAAGCTAATGCAGTTGAGTCAGCCAGCCTAGAGCCTCATAGTTTGTGTTATACTTGTTGAGTACAAGTTGTGTACTCACTCTTGCCTCTTCTCTACTTTTTCCTCTTGGCTACGCTACTGCTGCTCAGTTCCTGCCGACACGAGGGAGTTCGTCCAGCGCTACCAGGACTACGAGGACTTCTAGGTGCTTCGTCTCCCAGTCGACGTCCCTGTGGCGCCCTGCTTCAGCTTCGGAGAGCTTTATCGTATTTTTGTACTTCGCTTCCGCTGTATCAGACATTTTTGTCATTATTGTAATAAATAACATTCGTATTCGCTTTATTATGTCTTTTTACGTGATATGTGCTATGATATACTGTTCATTCTGTTGTATATACGTGTGACTTGATCCTGGCACATATATGATTGCTCGGTTTATGTTCTTTTATAAACCGGGTGTTACACCGCGCCCAAGCTGGGCCTCGCCGAAGGCTTGCGACGCGACGGAGCAGGGCCTCGTCGGAGGCTCGCGGCGTGGCGGAGTAGGGCCTCGCCGCCACCGCTCCCGCGCCCAAGCTGGTCCTCGCCGAAGGCTTGCGGCGGCGGCGGTGGCTCGCAGCGGTGGAGGCTCGCGGAGCCCTACCCATGGCGGTGCTCGTGTCGACGCCAGAGCCCGCTCGGCCACCATTGGCCCCCGCGACACGGTGCCAGCTGCCGCCTATGGCATGGCAGGGATAGCAGAGGCGTGCGGGCTCGTCGCCAATCCGCCCAACAAGCGTCTGCGAGCTAGGCTTTTGCGCGCTGGAGCACACTCGTCCCCTCGCCGTCTTGCCGCCGTCGGCAGCCTCAACACCGTTGCTATTTGCGCGGGTGACCCGCAGGTGCCTGAGACCCGAGCGGATGCGGGTTTGGGCAGAAATCTGTACCCGTGACGGGTCGCGGGTTCCTTAACGGGCTGATGTATTGTTCACAGGTTCGGGTTTGGGATGGATAGACCCAATGGGTTTTTACTCGTTGCCATCTCTACTCGTAGGGGGAGGAGGACAGACCAAAAGAAGGGTACAGCATAATCAGTGGTGTGACTAATTTCTTTCAACTTCCCACAGCCACAGCCAGTGGAAGCACCTCGGGACCTGCTTTCAATTTTGAATAGAAAAAAAGCTACTTTTGGAGGGTTTGCACCGCCCTTCGTCATAACCAGCGAAAATTCGTTGGCTTTTAGCTTCTTCTTTTTTTTGAGCCAAACAGAGGTACAATTACTAATTAATAGCCGTCAGCAGATCACTAGCTCTAACACGGATCACTCCTGCCCTCTGAAAAAGGAAAAAAAGGTGGGTGAATGTGGTTTGGTGGCCGCAGCTGATGGCGCCGCAGCTGCTCCCCTCCTCCGTGCTCTTCTTGCTCCACATCGCGCTGCTGCTGCTGCTGCTCGTCCCCTGCTCCGCCCAGGTACCGGCCTAACTAGCCAGCCTACCGTCCGATTCTTGCTGCGGTCTCAGTTTCTTGGGTGTACCTATCTCTGGGGGGGCCGGCTCGATCAGATCCTCAGTTTCTTGCTGGGATTCTTCTAGTTCTTGCTAAAATTGAGGTGCGACTAGTTAATCTGGGCGCCTTTTATTGCTAAACCTGCGATCAGAACTCACTTCACCGCTGCGCATCAGTGTATGAATAATTCTTGTATTTTTTGTTCCGATCAGGTTGGGGGTTCGTGCTCCTCCGCGCGCGACTGCGGCACGGGCCTGTACTGCGGCAGCTGCGCCGCCCCCGGCAGGACCAGACTCTCCTGCATCAGGAACCTCGCGATCCAGCCCACCTCAATTGTAATCCACCGCACTCCCCTCTTCCGTCTCTTTCTCGGTAGCTTCTCTTCTTCCCGAATCCTGATACTATGTGGGGCATTTTGCTTCTTGTTCAGGTGAAGGGACTGCCCTTCAACCACTACTCGTGGCTCGTCACCCACAATTCCTTCTCCATCCTCGGCGAACCCTCGCGCACTGGGGCGGAGAGGGTCACGTTTTACAACCAGGAGGACTCCGTCACCAACCAATTGAGGGTAGGTTCTGGATCTTACGAGCAGATTCTACGGTGGACTTTGTATGTTTGGAGCGGAGTGTGATCGATTAAGAAATTGATATGGAGGTGCTTGCAGAATGGCGTCAGGGGACTAATGCTTGATATGTATGACTTCAATGATGATGTATGGCTCTGCCACTCCCTGCAAGGGCAATGCTACAACTTCACCGCTTTTGTGAGTTTATTCCTTGCAGATACTTACCGGTTCATCGCCCATCTCATAATTCTCTAACTCCATATTCAGACTCAGGACTTGTGCTTGCTTATTGTTTTCATTATAATCTTAATTTCCCCTAATTTTGGATGAGGGCACCTCCTGGAAAAATTCAATTGGCGTTAATAAATGATGTAAATGATAGATTATTTCGTTGTTCCTAAATTTTCCTGCAACTCCAAGATATGTTGCATGGGCCCCAAAACTAATATGTTCAACTTAATTACAATGTTAGGTACCAGCAGTTGAGACACTAAAAGAGGTGGAAGCATTTCTCTCTGAGAATCCCTTAGAGATTGTAACAATATTTATTGAGGATTATGTTCACTCACCGATGGGACTGAGCAAGGTCTTTACTGCTGCTGACTTGATGAAGTATTGGTACCCCATCTCAGAAATGCCAACTAATGGCAAAAGGACTGGCCAAGCGTCACAGATATGGTTGCAAAGAACCACAGGTTGCTAGTGTTTACTTCTGATGCTTCGAAGGAGGCTAGTGAAGGAATAGCTTACCAGTGGAGCTACTTGCGAGAGAATGAGTGTAAGTTCAACTACCTGCTCTAGTAAGACATAGAACCACATGGCTTTTTGTATATTGGTAGATAGTGATGACCATTCTAAAGCACTTTTATTACAATGTGTACTACCGTATCTTCCTAGTTAAGAGTTGAGATATCGCAATAACATAATTTAGTTCTAAAAAATCATATTTAACATGGTTATTTTCCACAAAATGACCAGTTTGACGGGCCATGAAATTGTTGTGTAGTGGTTAGTTTAGGCTATTTTCCACACAGCAACCAGTTTGACGGGCATGGAGTTGTTGTGTAGTGATTAGTTTACTACAAAGACAAGTATGATGTAGGCACATACCAATTTAGAACTGAACCCAGTGAATGTTGAGTGACTTTATTGTTTTCCCTCCATATATTGATGTTCATAAATAACCATCAGTTACTTTAGCATTGCAGAAAAACTGCTTTCTATAAGAATGTTAGATTTGTTCAATATAATCATCCTATTGTTTTTAGTACAGACTTAGGTTTCAGTTCAACTAATTTTTAATAATTTTAATTTGTTTATTAAGATGATACTAGTTGAAGATGTACATGATATAAGATTGTACATGCCAGTGTTGCCATTGGCAATTGATGCCTAATTTCCTAAAGTATGTCCTGGAACACATGTGTTACTCTTAAGATTGAACTTGAAATTCATATTATGGTTTTGTGCATAATTATGAGACTGATGGTAGTCAAAATGTAAAAAATATCTGATGTTCATACAGTGCTATACTTGTTCAGTATTTGTTACCCACTCCCAATTCACTATGGTAGCTGAAATATTATAGAAGGGACATAAATTACACACGTGGTCCCATTATCCAATTGCAATAAACAAATATATTATGTGTTTAAACTGTTAAAAACTCTTTCTGATTGCAACCAAATCATGCATTCTTTTCTGTCAATGTTTCTAACATATAGCGTAATATCCTCTGTTGAATTTGTGTTAAATATATGTGCTACCATTTTGCTAGTAAGAATTAGCATTGGATGTGCTATAGCTTTACAAATGCATTTTTTTGTAAAGTTTCACGTAATGTGTAGATTCATATTTGAGTATTGATATATAATAAATTAATAGTTTTCCTGAAATTTCGTCTTCTCTACTTAGTACACATAGCAAACCTGAGTGGAATCATCTGCAAAAGTGCAAATGGAAGATTTCCTTCCTCCTATTGTTTTGGTTGCTACGTATCCATATGATATTAGTTTTAGTTAATCTATTAGTTACACTGATTTCAGTGGAACTGACTACTTTCAACAATTCGTCTTTTGGATGACGTCCCCATCATTTGTTTCAGACACATGGTATCTAGTCTAAAATGTGTAGCAATCTCATCAATATGTTATGCACCTTTTTAAACAAGGCATAAGTAATAACACTGGACAAGACTAATAGTTGTATTGTCAGACAAATGAGATTGCTTGTCATTTGAAGCTTCTGAATAATCATATCTGCGGTCTAAACTCTAAGAATCAACAAAGTAAAATGCACAAAGTGCTGTCTCTCAATATTGGTCAAAATGTTTCAGACTGGTAACCATGTTATGCACACTAGTAGTACACATATCTTGTGGCAAAAGAAGAAACGAAATTAGAAAATGTCCTCAGGATCTCAATTGCACAAACTTCACCTGATGTAATCTGGTTTAAAACAGATGCGAAGTTGTTTTGACCTCAGGATATGATTTGTGACTTTAGTGGCCCCGTGGTGTCTGTGCGCCCTAAGGGCACACGTTGTAAAATTTGCTACTCTATTTCCCTCTTAATGCAATGATAAGCAGCTCTCCTGCATATTTTTGAAAAAAATGATTTCTGACTTTAGTTACCGCAACACATGAATTGAGTTTAGAAATTGTATCCCTAACCAAAGTGCTAGCTTGCCTCAGATTGACCTGGTGACCATGTATAAATTTCCATCTGAAAAATGAAACAGTAATGGCCAGTAACTATTGCTCACTATAAGGTATCCTCAATTGACTTCTATTTGCTACCTTCCATCAACAACAAACATAAGAGTTTCTCTTGTATTGAAATTCACATTTCATTTCTCATGGTCATGGCAGCTGGAGATCCAGGGATCGTGCCTGGTTCTTGTCCAAACAGAAAGGAATCACAGCCACTGAACTCAAGATCTGCATCTCTATTTATGCAAAATTACTTCCCCACAATGCCTGTACAGAATGAAGCATGTAAAGAGAATTCTGGGCTACCACAAATGGTCCAAGCTTGTTATGCTGCAGCTGGAAATAGAATCCCCAACTTTATAGCTGTGAATTTCTACATGGTAATATTTGATCCCCAAAATTACTATTAGATAGATATTGTTGTATCTGACTTGTGTCGAGTTTACTTGTACTCCAAGCCAATATATATTGCCATATAGGCTTGGAGTACAAGTAAACTCAATAGTAGTCAGATACAACAATATCTATCTAATCATTACAAACAAGCTATATCTGCTGTATCGTATAAAATTTTTCTTACTGGCTGTGTGCAGCGAAGCAATGGTGGTGGTGTTTTTGATGTTCAAGACAGAATCAATGGCCTCACATTATGTGGTTGCAACACCATTGCTGCTTGCCAGGTAATTGTGAACCTATAGTTTTAACGTTGGAACACTTTATGGCCCTTTCACTTAGCATGCTATTTGTTCTTGATGATCATTAGCACCGGGCCTGATTTTTCCAGGAAAACTGTAGACCATTCTCTTTTGGAGCATATGACTTCTGCCATATTTCTTTTTTCAGATCAGAGTTTTTCATCAATGTCCTCACTCCTCACCAATGAATTACTGCAGGTTGGGGCACCAATGGGCGCATGCAAGGACACGGGGGCACCTAATCGGACTCCATGGTCATCCCCCTCTGAATCCTCTGTAAATGGAAACGTCTATTCAGGAACTACAGAGTTCAGGACCCATCCCACTGCTGGTGCCAGCAATACTTCCACTTGGAGTAGTTTTGTTCTTCTGCTAAGCCTGCTGTTGACTGTAAAGCTGTTTGCATCTTTCATGCATTAGTTCTTTTATATACTTTTCCACTGTTTTATATAGAAGAAATTGATATCAGGGTTTTATGTGAGCTTGTTTCTCTGTTCAGATGACAATTAGTGGCTTACTAGCTTTATAGTCCGGAGATGGGAGGTGATGAAAGGTTGGATCAATGTTAGTATAAGAATGAGCAGCAATCTTACTCTGTTCTCCCAATAGTAGTACAAAGAAACTGATGGGTAATGTTCCTGCTGCTCGGTGTCATATACAAATGTGTTATGTTGCCAAGGTGTATGGAATACTATGAAGAAAAGATTATCTAAAATTTTACTAAACTTGTGTGAGAACAGTTCACTTATCCTTTTTTTTGTTTTCCAAAACAATAGGATTTTTTTTGGAGTGGAAATGAATAGGATTTTGGCACTGTTTGGCGGGAGCTTCTACTGGATTTTGCTTGTCCCACAAGCCCCCAAAGCGAGAATCTCCTCCACAAACGGGCTAAATATGACACAGAATTCTCACGAAAGAAAAGGCCAGTCTTGCAACTGAAGATAAGCGCAGGGTTAATAACAGATTCACATGACATGGTAGACAAATTTCTGTTCACTACAACGCGTCCAACAGTTGCAACAGATTCCAACAAGCTCTCAAACGATTTCATTTGCCGTGCCAGCAATATTAGGCCAAAGGTCGTCAGCGCACACCTGGCCGTCAGTCCAGTAATACAAGAGTATGTAACAGGGGATTATCGTGTTACATGCCAAACTGCATCAGCCTGATGTTGATGCAGGAAATAGATGGTGGTAGTTCTTATCTCTCAATCACCCTTGGTATTCACAAGCAGTGCAGCATTATCTGCAAATGAAATGTATCACCACGGACCAGTTTAAATGATAATACTGTTGGATTTTCTTATACGTGGCTTTCAACATTTATTCATATTATTTATATCATGATTATTGTCTACCTCAATGTGGAATTACTTATTGATGAGTGTGATGGGGAATTATTGATGTGAAATTTAACTTGTGAAATTTGTACTCGAGGTGCCGAGGACATCTATGCTGGAATACAATAGAGAAATTAATTGAGAACTCTACTAGAATATTTATTATGCACGTACATGTTTGACCCGAGTACAACATGATGCAAATGCTGGGTTTGTTTTGTACGATCAGCTCTACAGGTTGTTAGCCCACATGATCATATTGGAATTGATCTCATATATACAACTGATCATGGCACATGACTCACATATGTGTGCCTAGAACTATTATATTTTAGACTCATAAAACTGGCATGTCTGATTGTGGTTGGTGACATGGTTCAGGAGTCACAAAGTTAGGGGTGCCAATGGGTGACCCTTAGGGGCACCTCCAGCCCTCTTTAGTTCAAAATATTGTACTAGTTTTCTAGTACAAAATTTGGAACTAAAGAGGGCTGGAGGTGCCCCTAAGGGTCACCCATTAACACCCCTACACATAGTTTTCCGGAACACAGGTGGAACACCTGGAAGCGGAGTCTATAAATAGGTCCCTACCCTCTAGCCTCATTAATTATGCATTGTGAGCAGCATCACGGAAAAGGCAGAGGAATAGAAGGTAGACCAAATAGCTCACAATTTTGCAACAAATATGTAACTCAACAAAGCAGAACAAATCAACTTATAAAAAAAATCGCCCAGAGCATACCAAAGAAACCAGTAAACATGATTTCCCAGCTCAAAGAAAGGATGCAAGAAATAGAACTCTTCAAGATTCGTATCCTAGACTACATATGATGGAGGTAAGGACCCGGGGTCCCCCAACAAAGCCACTCCTCCTCTTCTCCAGGGCCCAACATCCGGCCCAAAAACGACCCAGGCGAACTGTAGCATCCGCACAGGACGGCCGACGCCCAACCGAACGAATGGGGGGGAGGACACATGGCAGCCCGTCGACCGCGGACGCAAACAGCGGCCATCCGTACCAAGCAGCCCAGGTCTTGCTCGCCATGTAGACGACCCGGGATGAGGGCGTGGCGACCACGCCTACTCACCATGCCGTCGTACGCGCCGCCCACTCCCGCAAGGCGTGACCGTACATCAGAACAGGGTCTCGTGATGGGGCCACAGTGCGGATTGTGCCACCTACCCGTACCCGCGACAGAGAACGGGAGAGAGGGCGTCAACTCTTCCGCCCCACACGCCATCATCATAACCACCCTGGTGCCACTCCGTCTGGGACAGGTGACTGCGACCGGGCGAGGCCGCCTGACATGCTGAGCCCGTCAGCAAGCGTGCCACTCTCCAGTCAGAGCCCGCTCAGGGGAGGACGCATGGAGCTAGTACGGATAGACAGGCAACTGGACGACCGTCGAACCCCGATCGAAGCGCGAAGACCATCCCGACTGACTAAGGATAGGACGGGAGGACGAAGGCCTTTGCCCAAGAAAACCGCCCAAAACAACTACCACCACTCCCGACCGATGGAGTGGGGCTCCCCGACTGACAATGGTGAAGAGTCAACCACGGCGAATGTGGCAGAACCACTTTGAACTACACCAGTTTTAGTGCATCAACACTTTAACTAGTATAACCAATGGTCCTTCGGGTAGAATCCCGATATAGCCACTCGATATCGGATCGTAATACAAGTATACATCCCGCACGAAGGCGAGTCAGAGGTACAAGAATTCCACAATATTTTACATCACATAGATAAGTAGTATAATTACATCAAAGTTTCGAAGCTAGTAAGCCGAAGTTTTAGCTTTTACAGTTTTACTCCGAAAGAAACTAGAGAAGTTTCACAAAAACAAACTATAAGAAAAGAGTTCTGCAGTAGAAAGTAAAACACGACTATGTACAAACGTCGTAGGGGTGATGTCATGGTAAGCCCGGACATGACATCATTCATCCGAACCATGGCTGGTTGATGGTTCCCATTCCATCGTCCAGCCAACAGGTAAACCACTAGGCCAAGTTGAGCTAGAGTCTTGGTCATCGAAAAGCATTCCTAAAAACATTAACAAAAGCAAGTCTGAGTATACTAATACTCAGCAAGTCTGACCCGTCTAAGAGTATAACATAGCCCTTTAGCTAGACATGCAGGGTTTGTGAAGGTTCTGGAGTTTCTTTTGCGGAAAAGCAACAACGAGTATGTCCTTAATTTCAAGTTTTTGCTTTCAGATTCTAGTTTCATTAACCATTCTAGGTTTGCACCTATCTATACAAGCATGGTATAGAAATTATTTGCATCCAACAATATTGAGGATCAACTTTGTTCTAGTTCTTACTCTATGTAGCAAAGAGATTAAGCAGTCTCAACATCTGTGAGCAATGGAACAATTCGAACCGAATTTCATTCCTTGCAAGGTAAACCTAACACACACGCCTGGAGCACCGTCGAGTCACTCCTAAGCAACCGTTGGCTTATCATTCCAGTTCGTGGATCAGGGCCACTCTCCCCGACTACAGAGAACCGCTCTTCTCTGCACCCGTTGTTTGTTATGCAACATAAATTAAACTTTAGTTAAAATTTAACTTCCTATCTCTAAGAGAGAGTGGGGTAATGTCCACTTGCCGGGCCGATTAGTTACTTGGCTTGCCGCGTACCATATTTACGGCATGTGGCTAGTACTTTCAAACGCTTAACCAACATTACCACACACTGCGACCTTAACAAGTTTATTAACACAGACAGATTTCAACAAATCCGCCCATTATCCTTATAGTGGTTGCAGGAAGTAAACAATCAACTCCTATAAACTCGCGAGTGGCAGGCAATCACTTGACTTTTACCGGTTCTATTAGCATAGCATCTAGTCGAATTCTGTTTTTAGTGTTCAAACAATAGGTTCCTAGAATTATACATCTAAGGTTTTTATTCAAATCCAAAAGCTTAAATGCACAAGTAAAAGGTAATAAGTTGCAAAAAATAATAGAATTATGCACCGGGGCTTGCATGTGGAGGTGTCTATGGAGTCAGTAAACTGGGGTTCTTCCGAATCAAGGTTCGGACTTTCAGTTAATTCAGCAGAGTTGACTTGGGCTCCAGAAAAAAAAAATCCTCGTCTGGATCCTGGATGAGCTCGTACATTCCATCGACTAGCGGGGTGACTTCTATATGAAATGCAAAAGTTGAAAATATAGTGAGGTGCTTGAGTATAGCTTTCCTTCACTATAGAGTAAATAGTATGAAACTCCATGCAATAACAAGAATAAGGTTTTTAAAACAATCCATAAGAAATTATGTAAATAATTTCTTTTAGACACAAATTTTAATATAGGAAGAAAATTTTTAAAGCATATGCTATAACTCATTCATGGGTTTAGAAATTTTTTTGGAAAGCTTGACAAGCTTTAAAGAACACATGGTTCAAAGCTCAGCATTAGCATTTGTTTAGAACAAAGGATACAATTTAAAAAGACCATAAACTAATTCTATTTCTAGATTTAAATACACAAAGTTTCATCAAAACTTCACAATACCAAACTTGTAGATCTATTTACAAAGAAAATAACAAAATTGCTTTGGTATTTTTTTTATTTTTCTACATTTTTCTAGAAATTTTTTATGTTCACTGCAGAAAGATTGAAAGAGAAAGAAACTTTTGCAGGAAGGACCCTGGGAAGAAATTGGGGCTTGCAATCAAGCCCTTGGCCGGAGTCAGGGGTGAGGGAAGGGGTTGACTGGCTAAATCCGGCGAGGGGCTTCGCCGGCGGCAAGGGGGAGGTGGACAGGGAGAAAGAAGCAGCTATGGCACACCAGATGGAGGGGTTGGGAGGGAGGATTGGAGGTCGGGAGACGCTTGTCGGTGACGGGACAGAGGCGGCGGCATAGGTGGATGGTGATGGCGGGGTTCCGGTGAGGGACGAGCAGAATTGAGGGGCTAGCTAGCTTTGCGGGACCTCGGCGAAGCTCTCAAGAGGCTCAGGGTGGTTGGGAAATGCGGTGGCAGCGGATTGGCGATGGGTAGAGGTTGCCAGCGATGATGGAGAATGGGTGGCGGTGGTGTGTCGGGTAGAAGCCCGGTTCAGCTATCTATAGGCCGCAGAGAGAGGGATAAGTAAGGGGACAGCCTGGGGGATGAGCTCGTCCAGGAAAAAGGCGGCACCGGAGGCGGAACACAACCCAGCGGCTGCCGGCGGCGTGGCACGAGCAGGGAGGCTCTAGTGCTACGCGGCGTGCAAGCCAGGAGCCAATTGAGGCGGCGGAGCAGGGCAGGGTGTCTAGAAGTGACGCGTGGAAAGATGAGGCGGTCTGGGAAGGCATTTCCGGCGGCGCCCGAGTTCGTCGGATTTGGGATGCCGCGGCGGCGAGCAGCTGCGCGGCGTGGAGAGCAGGGAGGGCGCCAGCGAGAGGGGTGTGGGATCAGAGGGAGTCGGGGAGAGGCAGGTGGTGCCTCAACGGCGGCGCAGGCGCAAAGCCACGGCGGGGAACCGGTGGCGGTAGACTAACCTGTTTCCCAGTCTGCAGGAGGTAGAAGATGAAGTGGGGGGTCTATTTGCAAAATCTGAAAAGTTTAGGGACTTGAGTGTAAACAAAAATTATTTGCTGATCTATGGCTCAAATGAAAAAGTGCCCAAAATGAAAGTTGTTCAGTTTTTCAAGATCTACAACTTTCATGCTGTGCAAAATTCCATTAGATCAAGGGATTTTGAAATGTTTTCAAAAGTTTGAGTGAATTTGAATTAAATAAGGAAAATACCTTTTTGATAGCAAAATTCAAGGATTTTAAGGCTTATTTGCAACAAAGCTGCCAAAGTAATGATTACTAGCATATTTGCAAGAATGCCCTTCATAAATTTGAAATTACTCTCTAATTTAAAACTTTTTGCAAAAAGGGTCTAGTAATTTTGTATAATTACATATATGCCCTTACTTTGCATTGAAAATTTTTGACTATCACACAAGGTTAAAAACACAATTGCACATATTACCTTATGATCTAACATCTAGACACCTGAAGTGTCACAGCCTTCCCCCCTAAAAAGAATATCGTCCCGAGATTCCGGAGTAGAAAAAATGGACTGGGATGTTAGGTACCTAGATTCGTTCTAAGGAAGTCGGGAAAGTTTTGTTGAAGATAGTGCTCTGTTTCCCAGGTGGCTTCTTCCTCGATATGATTGTTCCATTGTATATTGTACATTTTAACCTTTGCTCTTCTGGTGTTTCTTTCCTTAGTATCGAGGATTTTCATTGGATGCTCCACATATGATAAATCTGACTCTACTTTCCAAGTCTTGTTGTTCAACAATTTCCTCGGGGATTCTAACACATTTCTTGAGCTGAGAGATGTGGAAAACATCATGGATAGCTGCTAACCGAGAAGGAAGTCGAATTCGGTAAGCCACTGGTCCACATATTTCAAGGATCTCAAAGGGTCCAATATAGCGAGGTGCTAACTTTCCTTATAAGCCGAATCGTTGAACACCCTTAGTTGGAGATACTCGCAAATATACGTGATCCCCAACGTCAAATTGCAACGGCTTTCTCCTTTTATCTACATAGCTCTTTTGTCTGGATTGAGCGGCTTTAAGATTTGTCTGAATAACTTTCACCTTATTCTCCTCTTCAGTTACTAGGTCGGGTCCAAAAATTTTGCATTCTCTAGTCTGTGATCAACTCAAAGGAGTTCGGCATCTTCGGCCATACAATGCTTCAAACGGTGCCATCTTCAGACTGGATTGATAGCTGTTATTGTAGGAAAATTCTGCTAAGGCTAGACATTTATCCCAGTTCTTGTCATACTGGATGACACATGCTCTAAGCATATCCTCAAGGATTTGGTTTACCCTTTCGGTTTGTCCATCTGTTTGAGGATGATATGCAGAGCTACGAATCAACTTAGTTCCCAGAGAATCTTGTAACTGTTCCCAAAAACGTGCAACAAATTGTGCTCCTTGATCAGATATGATTGTCTTTGGTATGCCATGGAGACGAACTATTTGATCAAGATAGATTTCTACATACTTTTTAGCAGAGTAAGTAGTTTGCATGGGAAGAAAATGGGCAGTTTTTGTCAATCTATCAACAATCACCCATATTGAATCATGCTTCGGAGAGGTGTTGGGAAAGCCAACAATGAAGTCCATACTGATGTCCTCCCATTTCCAGGATGGAATTGACAAGGGTTGAAGTGTGCCTGCTACCTTGAGATGACTAGCTTTAATTCTCTGGCAAATATCACACTCAGAGACATACTTAGCTATCTCCCTCTTCATTTTGGTCGACCAATAATGCTGTCTAAGATCTTGATACATCTTTGTGCTACCAGGATGAATGGAAAACTTTGAGAGGTGTGCTTCATCAAGAATTTGCCTTAGGAGTTATTGGTCTTTAGGAACAACCATACGATTGTCAAACCATAAAACTCCCTTATGATCTAGATGAAAACACTTGTATTTTGCGTCGCCCCGAGCTAACTCTTGTTTAAGATCTTGACACCTTTATCACGAAATTGCGTCGAGATAATGTTATCTTGAATCATAGGCTCAATAGCTATGTGATTTAAGCTCCCTTGTGGAACCATCTCTAGGTTCAGCTTCCTCATTTCATTGCATAGAGTCTCGTTGTATGATTCCGCTTCTAAGCAATGACAATGTGACTTACGGCTGAGTGCATCCGCAACCACATTTGCTTTACCAGGATGATAATGTATTTCAATATCATAATCCTTGATGAGCTCTAGCCATCATCTTTGCCTCTTGTTTAGGTCCGCTTGTGTGAAGATATACTTGAGACTCTTATGGTCAGTGTAAATATTGCAATGAGTTCCCATACGATGATGTCTCCATATCTTGAGAGCATGAACAACTGCTGCTAACTTCAGATCATGAGTATGAAAGTTTTTCTCATGAGTCCGAAGTGCTCATGATGCATAAGCAATTACCCGGTTGTTTTGCATAAGAACACATCCGAGTCCGGTGCCAGAGGCATCACAATACACATCAAATGACTTGGTATTATCTGGTTGAGCCAACACTAGGGCAGTGGTTAGTTGCGCTCGAAGAGTGTGGAATGCTTCTTCACACTTATCATCCCAAACAAATTTAACTCCCTTCTTTAATAATTCCGTCATTGGTTTAGCTATTCTGGAGAAGTCCGGAATGAAACAACGATAATAACCAGCTAAGCCAAGGAAACTTCTGATTTGATGGACTGAAGTAGGGGGTTTCCAATCCATTACTTCTTGAACTTTGCTCGGATCAACGGATATGCCTTCACTGGAGATAGTATGGCCCAAAAATTTCACACTATCCAACCAGAATTCACACTTTGAGAATTTAGCATATAAGCGATGATCTCGTAACCTTTGAAGAACCACATGCAAGTGCTTAGCATGATCCTCTTTATTCTTGGAATAGATTAGAATGTCATCAATAAAGACAACGACAAACTTGTCTAGTTCTGGCATGAACACCAAATTCATCAAGTACATGAAGTATGCCGGTGCATTAGTAAGGCCAAAAGACATCACCATATACTCATAGAGTCCATATCTGATAGAAATGGCCGTCTTCAGAATATCACATGGACGAATCTTGATTTGATGATAACTGGAACAGAGATCAATCTTGGAGAAAAATTTGGCTCCAGCTAACTGATCAAACAGGATGTTAATGCGGGGGAGAGGATACTTATTCTTGATTGTTACCGCATTGAGAGGTCTGTAATCCACACATAGCCTTAAGCTGTCATCCTTTTCTTCACAAATAGAGCTGGGCAACCCCAAGGTGAAGCACGTGGTCAAATGTAACCTTTGTCCAGAAGGTCTTGCAGTTGAATCTTCAATTCTGCTAACTCATTTGGTGGCATCCGATAGGGTCTTTGAGAGATAGGAGCTGTACCTGGTTGTACCTTAATCACAAACTCAATATCTCTATCAGGAGGTAGTCCAGGCAAGTCATCCGGAAATACATCCGCATACTCGCATACTACCGGAATGTCTTCAAGTTTGATATCTTTCATGGCAAAGGTACAAGGAGTAGTGTACTCTTGTGGTGGAAGATAAAGAGTAGTGGTTCCTTGGTATGGTGAACTAATCTCAACGGATCGAGAAGAGATATCTAACAGTATGTTATATTGGGTCATCCAGTCCATACCCAAAATAACATCCATACCTTCTAGACTTAAAGAGATTAAGTCGGTTTTAATCAGCTTACTACCCAACTGGATTGGCACACGTCTAACAATTTGATTGGAAGCTATTTGCCCACCAGGTGTGGTGATCAGATATGATGCCTTAGTAGGATTAGAATCCAATTCTAATCTTGCCCCAAATTTATCACTGATAAAGCTATGGGTTAAACCAGAATCAAACAGTATAACTGTAGGCTTATGATTGATAAAGAATGTACCCGTCATGATGGGTGCGCCCTCTGAAAGTTCAGTAAGAGTAGTGAAGTTAATTTTTCCTTGTCGTACTTGCATGACCTACTTCTTTCCCTTGCCCTGGTTGTTCTGCTTTGAATTTTGACCTTGGGCAGGCTTCTAATTTCGGGGACAAGCTCTAGCAAAGTGATCAAAACTTCCACAAGTAAAACAATGATTGTTGCCATTCGCACGGTTTGGTTGTTGATTATTTGGCCTTGGCCCAAACTGTTGTTGTTGATTATTTGGCCGTGGCCCAGATTGTTGTTGCTGAGGCATAGGAGGTCTAACTGCTCCTTGCTGCTGGGGTGGCCTGAAAACCCATCTGCCCAATGGCGAATTCTTTTGTGGGGCCCTGGGAACTGTGTTTTGCACCAGACGATACCTCGGTGGCTGCGCACCCGAGGGTCCAGTTGGTGCCTTCCTCTTCTTCTCAGCACGATGCGCTGCTATGCAGTTGTCCTGAGTAATAGCTAGATTTACTAGCTCATTGAAGCTATCGGGGCAGACAAGATTGAGGCGCTCCCTGAGCTTGGTGTTGAGTCCGCGGGGGAAACGATCCCGTTTCTTGGCATCACTATCAGCATGATAACCAGCATACTGGCACAGGTGATTGAAGACCTGTGCGTATTGCAGCACCGTGCGGGTTCCTTGTGTCAATGCCAAGAACTCATTCAGCTTCTGGTCCATGAGTCCCTCAGGAATATGATGTGCCCTGAAGGCGGTCCTGAATTCATCCCAGAGGACTACATGGTCTACTGGTAACGTGGCGCGATAATTGTCCCACTAGATACGGGCGGTGCCACGTAACTGCTGGGCGGCGAAGAGAGTCTTATTAGCTTCGGAGCATGGAACTGGCTGCAGAGAAAATTTCGACTCAATGGTCCGAAGCCAAGCATCTGCGTCTAGAGGTTCATCCGTCTGATGGAACAGTGGGGGCTGGGTGCCAAAGAATTCCTAATAACCAGCTGCCGGTGGAACATGATCGTCTCGTCCTCACTGTTGAGGGCGTGGCTGATTTTGCTATCCTTGTACGAGTTGTCGTATCAGCTCGGTTTGCAAAGCCATGACTTCTGCCAAGCTAGGAGGTGATGGTGGCAGTTGCTGAGATCCGCTAGCCTGGCCATGGCTAAATCCCTCCGGGGTACCATGTGTAGAGCCCACCATCTGAATCATGGAAGATATCCGTTAGATTACGATTTACATTTGCTTCCATCATCAAATGGTATAATACACAACAAAGATAGCTGAAAATAGAATGATGTGGGTTGCAATAACATGCACATCTCACATGCTGCTCAAAATGCAAGGAATAACAAAGTTTCCACAAAAACATCGCCATTTATTGCAAGCTTTATGTTACAGTCATGGTGATGGATACTACAAAAGTCACAACCTACTCCCATACTACTATGCTACAAGTGATGTCTCCATACACCATTTTCGGTCTTCAAGGTTAGTTAATTGCACAAGAAAGGCAAAGGAAGTTTCTTCCAACTATCCTTGCTGATATACCGGCAGGAAGTTCTGCAAGAGAAGTGAAATTTACTTCTTTGTGCCCAATTTACTTCTTGCATTCATTATACTATCCTTTATGCTCCTTCCTTTGTCTTCTATGCTCTATCTTCTTCTTTCTACTATTGTTCCAAGGAATTTGGATAGGACTTTGACCTTGAATTTGAGTTTTGGCCCGGGAACAGTTTTGAAAGAAGTGGCTAGGACTTCCACAGTTGAAGCAGCGGTTTGTGTCACTCGGACCTCTGGGTTGGTTGTTTATCTAAGGGCAACATTACTGGCATACCTGCTGAATCATCTGCGTGTGTAATGTATCGATCTTGGTTCATCTTTTCCTTGATAGACGAAAGAGTTCTTGCTTTGAAAACTGTATCAAGGTCAGGAGTTTTGACAGCTTGATGTTGACGACGTGGGATAAACTCCGCACATGAGATTTCCCATCCAGTCAAGTCTATGGGGTCTAGACTACACTTTGAATTCCGAGTCTCCATTTTCCTAGGCTTCATCGGTAGTTGTGATGGAGGTAAAAGGGAGTCTGAGTAAATATCCTTTTCTTCATTTGTCTGTTCATTGGGCTCTTGATAGTTTACAACCTGAGGTTGGTAGATAGGGTATCCACTCGATTGGTGCTGCTGTTGCTGCAATAATTGCTGAATCATTTGTTGTCCTTGAAAAAGTTGACGGAGCACATCGTTTTGGGCAGCTATTAATTCCACTAGGTTGTGCAGTGTAGGCGATGATGTGGTTGATGGCCCACTAGTATTTTCAAAACCTTCTAGGTTATTGTGTGTCTCCTGATCCATTAACTTGTGGGCAGAAAAGTATGCTTCTGAGTCATTGAAGCGTGGAGTTTCATAAGAATCCAGTAATGATCAAACTACAAATAAGGCTAGTTGATCATTTGAAACTCCTTGATCAAAAGATCAAGGGTGCAAAACTTGATCTAATTTCAAGTAGCTTACCTCTCCTAGGGTTAACTAGGTTTTTGGAATAAGGCTCTCACCATTCCTACTAACCGTTTTATTAAAACAAGCATTCTAAAAGTTCTTAAGAAGCAAAACATTTAAGTTTCAAACTATGCATGCACGCTCTATCGCCCTCGCAACCAAAAATAACTGCCAAATACCTTTGGTCTTACGTGGTTAATTTCGGTGGCACAGATACGTCTCTCTTTATATATAGTCGATAGATCCTATCCGTTCTTAGCCTATCGAACTGTGGTCTGCAGAAAACATCTATCATATAGCCACCTTACAAGACCCATAAAATGTTACCCTAGGGCTTTACGGTCTAAACACAATCCTTAACGAGTCCAACGCAGTTTTATAAACTTTTGTTGAGCACTCTTTTATTTAAAATCTTTCTAAGATGGGCTGTACCATCCGGAGTATACTTGCCTGCTCTGATACCAGCTGTGGCATAACCACGTTGAACTACACCAGTTTTAGTGCATCAACACTTTAACTAGTATAACCAATGGTCCTTCGGGTAGAATCCCGATATAGCCACTCGATATCGGATCATAATACAAGTATACATTACATAGATAAGGAGTATAATTACATCAAAGTTTCGAAGCTAGTAAGCCGAAGTTTTAGCTTTTACAGTTTTACTTCGAAAGAAACTAGAGAAGTTTCACAGAAACAAATTATAAGAAAAGAGTTCTGCAGCGGAAAGTAAAACACGACTATGTACAAACGTCGTAGGGGTGATGTCATGGTAAGCCCGGACATGACATCATTCATCCAAACCATGGCTGGTGGATGGTTCCCATTCCATCGTCCAGCCAATAGGTAAACTAATAGGCCAAGTTGAGCAAGAGTCTTGGTCATCGGAAAGCATTCCTGAAAACATTAACAAAAGCAAGTCTGAGTATACTAATACTCAGCAAGACTGACCCGTCAAAGAGTATAACATAGCCCTTTAGCTAGACATGCAGGGTTTGTGAAGGTTCTCGAGTTTCTTTTGCAGAAAAGCAACAAAGATTATGTCCTTAATTTCAAGTTTTAGCTTTCAGATTCTAGTTTCATTAACCTTTCTAGGTTTGCACCTATCTATACAAGCATGGTATAGAAATTATTTGCATCCAACAATATTGAGGATCAACTTTGTTCTAGTTCTTACTCTATGTAGCAAAGAGATTAAGCAGTCTCAATATCCGTTACCGGCGGAACAGTTCGAACCGAATTTGATTCCTTGCAAGGTAAACCTAACACACACGCCTGGAGCACCGTCGAGTCACTCCTAAGCAACCATTGGCTTATCATTCCAGTTCATGGATCAGGGCCACTCCCCCTGGCTACAGAGAACCGCTCTTCTCTGCACCCGTGGCTTGTTGTGCAACATAAAATAAACTTTAGTTAAAATTTAACTTCCTATCTCTAAGAGAGAGTGGGGTAAAGTCCACTTGCCAGGCCGATTAGTTACAAGGCTTGCCGCGTACCATATTTACGGCATGTAGCTAGTACTTTCAAATGATTAACCAACACTACCACACACTGCGACCTTAACAAATTTATTAACACAAACAGATTTCAACAAATCCGCCCATGATCCTTATAGTGGTTGCAGGAAGTAAACAATCAACTCCTATAAACTCGCGAGTGACAGGCAATCACTCGACTTTTACCGGTTCTATTAGCATAGCATCTAGTCGAACTCTGTTTCTAGTGTTCAAACAATAGGTTCCTAGAATTATGCATCTAAGGTTTTCATTCAACTCCAATAACTTAAATGCACAAGTAAAAGGTAATAAGCTGCAAAAAATAATAGGATTATGCACCGGGGCTTGCCTGTGGAGGTGTCTATGGAGTCAGTTGTAACACCTCAGGTGTTAGCACATTTAAATACAATCAATGTACCTTAGTTAAAGTTAAAAGAAAAATTTGAGAAATTAATTCAAAGAGAAAGGATCAAATAAAGACAAATCATACAAAAGAAATTAAAGGAAAAAGAAAAAGGAGTGAAAAGCTACTCAAAATTTAATTCAAAAATGTGCACAAAATTTTTGTTGGCTCATGAGAGGTGTTTCAATTGACATGTGCTCAATTGAACTTCAGCCAAATTCAAGTCAAAAACTGAATAAAACTAAAGTCCTTTTGTGCAAATATGCAAATGTACCAATAGTTCAAAAGGTGGGGTTCAAATGAAAATTTGCATAACACGAAAGTTGTAGATCTTGAAAAGTTATGCAAATGTGGTATTCAACACTTTTCCATTTGAGCCATCCAAATAGGAGAAAATTTTTGTTTACCGAAAGGTCCCTGGAATTTCAGAAATCCCAAATAGGCCCTCACCTTCACCTCTCTCTCCCGGTGCTCTGTTTTCCCGCCGCCCGCCGTACGCCGCCGGTGGACTTCGTCCACCGCGCGCCCGCGGCCAAATGGACCCAGGGGAGTCTCTCAGCGCCACCTGGCCGCCCCTTGGCACCTCCTCGCGCGCACACGCGTCTCAGACCTCTTCCCGAGCCGCCACGACACCCCCGGCCGGCGCAGCGCCGCTGCCTCCTCCGCCCGCTCGCCGTCGAGTCGCCCAGGGCCAAATCGACCGCCCCCAGTCACTACATTCCTCACCCAGGAGCTCCTTGGCCTATAAAGACCCCCAGAGCTCCACCGTCGCACCCCTTCTCCTCCTTCTTCTTCCTCCCGCCGCTCCGCCATGGCCGCCGAGATCCAGCTCTTGCGGACCGGCTAGCCCAGCCCCACATTGCCCCCTCCGACCCCCGCAACAGCTTCGCCACCTCCTAGTTAAGCTCCACGCGCGCGGAATCGACCCCAAACCTCCTCCCGACGTCGTTCCCCTTTTGCGCCGCCGCCGGCGAGCTCAGGCTCACCGCGGACCAGCCAGCTCCGAGGGAGATCGAGCACAACAGCTACCCCAGAAGCATCCACGAGCTCACGCCGTGCTCGTGCGCTCCCTGTTCCCCTACCCCGAGCCCTCCTTCACCTCCAGCACCGGCGAACCGAACAACCACCCCGCCATTGATGCCGACGAGCTCGAACCCGTGCACTAGACGCTCGAACGTCGACCAGGGTAGGTGTTCCTCGATCCTTTCTCTCCCACGCGCCTCCCCGTGGCAGCCCCGGCAAGCCCTGCACCGCAGAACACCACCGGCAAGATGCCACGGCGGAGAAGGCCGGCGAAGGACCCGGTTGTAAATTGTTTTTTTCGTTTAAGGGTGTTTCTGCAAGTTTTTCAGTGTATACCAGTGAACTCCTAAAATGTGAAACAAATCACAGAAAAATCGGAAAAATGCAAACTCAACTGATCTGGATTCCTTGTAACAAGATCTACAAATTTTGTAACATTTACATTTGCAGAAACTCAACCGAATTTAATCTAGGGAAAAGAATAAGAAAACCACCTTATGCATGTTCATGAAGTTCTGCCCTTCAAATGACCTTGAATTTTGGATATGTTGTCACTAAGGGAATTTTAAGATCATAGTAAAAATATGGCACCCAACCAAAGCAGTATCATATTGGAACAATCAAGATTCTCTAATCTGTTGTTAGCTTTTTCAATTTAATTCAGGAAAATATGCACATGAACTTGCTCTGAACATTTTACTTCATGCTTGTGCCACTGAATCCCTGCTAATCTCTAAATTTCAGATTTATTAGAGTTCATGTGGTATATACCATGATTTATGCTGGTTTAATCAACTTAATTCCTCATATATAGTTCTTATGCTCAGAAAAATCTATATTTATTTCTGAAGTCTCTTTTTATTCCTCATGATTTATGCTGGTTTAATCAACTTAATGCACCTTGAGAAATTTATGCAAACTCATGCTAAGTTCACTGAATAACTAATTTATCATAGTGAGTTAAATCTTGAAAAATTTTCTGGAGTATATATAACTCATGGTTAGTCTCTGGTTAAAATTTGAGAGCCATATCCCTAGTAAAACTCTTTGTAGAATTAATCTTAGTTAAAAGCTTGCTGTTTTTGTTCTTTTTATTACCTCAGTTATATAAGTGAATAAAATCTGGAAAAATTTCAGTGCTGAGTAGATGCTATGAAGTTGCTCTCGTAAAATTTCTAGCACCATAACCCATATTAAACGTTCTGTACAAAAAGATGAAGTAACTAGAGTGATCTACTTGCATGAATAGTTATAGTTTTTGCTTTATGGTTAAATGCTGAAATCTATACCATAAGTACTTAATGTGAATCTAGGTTACTTTGGTGTTTCCTCACTAGCTCATTAGTGAATTTGTGTTGTTACGAAATAATGAAAGCATGCTATGTATTGAAATTAAAAATGGAAACCAAAACCCCACTCATTCATGGAGAAACGTAGTTATGTTTACTACTCTATAAATGACTGCCCATGAAATAAACTGTTGAAATCATCACTAAAGTAACTTTTGTTGGACTACAACTTTATCGTGAAGGAAAGAAATTGTTATCCATGAATAACTCATAATCTCGCATTGCATATAGAAACGGTTAATCTCGCGGACGGTGACTACGAATTGGTGCCCGCGGACTCTCGTGAGGAGCAGGAGGTTAATCTGAACTGTACTAACTTGTCTCAAGACCTGGGCCAAGCCCCATAGGCTTTTCTGCCTGACAGTGCCCAAGAAGGCAAGCCCCGGAGCATAATCCCACTATTTTTCCGAATTATCATTGTGCTATCTATTTATTAATGTATGGTAATAGTTGGCTTTCTGCATTTAAGTTCTCTAAGCGTTGATCGAAAACCCTAGATGCATGATCCATAGGAACCTATGTTTGATACCGGATCTTTTTATCGACTAGTTGCCATGCTAAATAGGTACGGTAGAAGTCGAGTGGTTTCCTGCCTCTCGCGAGCAAATAGGAATTGTACTGACTTTAATTCCTGTTGAAATGTAAGGACAACGGGTGGGGTTGTGTAGTTGTGATACCCCGCTGGTGTAGTCAAAAATGGCTAAGGTCGCGGTGTGTGGCTCATTTCGTTAAGTGTTTGAGAGTACTAGCCACATACCGAGAAATATGGTAATCGGTAAGCTTAAGTACCTGATTGGACCGGCGAGTGGAACGATCTCGCACCCTCCTGGTAGAAGTAGGGTTTATTTTTATGTCGCGACGTACGGGTGCAGAGTGGTCGGACTCTGTAGTCGGGGAGGGTGTTCCGGATCCACGGACTGGAAAGAAAGGGGAAAAGTAGCGTGGGCGGGAGCGAAGTCGATCCCCATGCGTGTGGTCTAGGTTCCCCTGGCCAGGTTGAAACTCGATTCGGAATCGTCCGCCTCTCACGGCATGAGATTGCTTAATGTTTTCGGTCACATAGAGTAACAAGTGGAACATGATGATGATAATACTGCTGGTTGATTAAATGATTGCTCTACCATGATTGTGTAGAGTAAGTTGCAAATTTAGAATGGTTAATCCCACTAGAATCCGGCTAAGTAAAACCCGAAAGTAAGGATCAACACTTAGCGGCATTTTTGGCAAGCAAACCCCACCAACCAAAAAGCCTTGCATGTCTAGTTATCGGACTATGTTATATCCGGAGACGGGTCAGTCTTGCTGAGTATTAGTATACTCAGTCTTGCTTGTGGCACTATTTTTCAGGTACTAACTTTGAAGATCTGTTTGCAAGCCTTACTTGGCCTTGTACTCTGCCCCCGGGTTGGTCTGTTGAGTGGGATGGCCCTTCAGCTGGTGCTAATCGCCCTCCCGCTGAGTGACGCATTCGTACGGGCTTTATCGATGCGTCACGTTATCTCGCTAGATATCTTTACTACTTTCGCTGAACATGAGATTTAAATAATTGAGTAGTTGGAACTCCGTAGTACTTTGCTTCCCTGAACATGGTTTGTAATAAGTTTTCTTTCCGCTGCAATCACTCTGAGATGTATGAAATGGTTTGTGTTGTAATCTCTGGGCTCACCTTTGTGTGAGTGTTGTCTGCTGATCCTGGAATAGCGTGGCTTTTATCGAGGCTTCACTCGAGGAACTACCGGTGAGTGCCAAATTGGGTCAGAGTTGCTTAGCAACAAAGATCAGTGCACCCGGGCCCAGTAGTTTTGGGTGGTTCCGCCACAGCTGGTATTAGAGCTCGCAGACAGCCTACCAGAGATGGCAACCTCGGTTTTCAAAACAACAATTTAAAACTGGACTTCAAAACTATTAAGGTTTTTGAAAGAGTTTAGGATCTCCAAGGACAAGTCTAGGACGTAAAGCCCTAGGGGATCTTATGGGTATAATCAGGTGGCTTATTTTGTATGGCTAACTTCCAGCACATTACCTTTCAGTATTTAACTTTTGCAATTTAAATTCTGCAACTACATCATCGCCACGAAGGTATGCTTACTCAGTCAGCTGAGGGAGTCTGACCTTCCCGTCAGTGATGCGAGCCGAACGCTGGAGCTCAAGCAGTGGCCTACTTGAGCTGCTGCCCATATACCAACTTCGGTTGAATATATGGGGAGTAATGGTTCGAAATTGGAATTCAATTCCCCGTCAAAGACGGTACTCAGTCAATACGTTATTTCGATAACGTATGATTAACATTGTCCATACGGCGGTAATTGTATGGATGCCGATTCTATAGTGATCGGTAATGTATGGGAACGCTTTCGTGAGTGCTGGCACGAAAGGTTCATTTTATATGCTGTCAATCTTCTGCAGGTACGCTAACTCGAAATCGAATTATAGGCTATCTAGCTATATCGAGTAGCTATATAGTGAGAGACGTAATAAGTATGCCACCAAAGTCATTGCGTAAGACCAAGGTTACTTGGCAATTTTTCCTTGGTGAGGACGTATAGGTTCTGCATTCATTCTTAAAAAGGTTAGCAAATAAATTTCTGGAGAAGTCGCAAGCAAATCAGCTAAAACACTATCCTAAGGAGTATCCAGAAAGTCTGCAACCTGGTTTCCACGAATTTTAACCTTCTGTTAAGTTACTCAAATCGACTTGGGGTAGTAAGACTAAATGATGGTTCCTATGTTATCAAGGTGCTGTAAAAAATTGAAATTTTTTGAAGCCTTCTAGCATGGCATTTGTATTTTTGGATCAACACTGTGTAAAACTGCTAACTCTGAACAGTCTGTACAACTGAAATTTTCGACCTTTATAAGTTGTTCAAACAAAAAATCGTTCAACATGAAAGTTGTAGACAACTAAGTAATGATCTTACCCTAAAAATTTGAAAAAAATTTGACGTCTGGGTTGAGAGTTATAGTCAAAATGCACCCTCTCTGGGCACTCAGTTTTCCTGGTTGACATCACTCTGAATACCTGAGCATATCACCCCCATGGAATCCGATTTGAGCTTAGTGATGACTAGATGAATCGTTCCTTATTATCAGAATGATCTTGTGTAAATTTTTGAGAATTTTTGAAGCAAGTTATCTACAGTTTTGGCCATTTCTTTCACTGTCCAGAATTAGTAGTTCTTGTTACCATCAGCTGATCCATCGGTCTTTTGTTGGGACAGATGGAAGAGCTGCTGGTCGTTGACGCGCAGGGGCACGTGCACTCCGCTTGCCTGCACTAGGAAGGGTTTCCCCGTCGTCTTTGGGAGCTTTTGAGTGCAGCCGGTTACCCCCAGCCACCGGTTTACGATGGCCACGAGTTTGTGGAGGACGGAGTTCGTCGCTGCAGTGTGACGATGGTGATCCCGCAGCACCCGCTCAACGGGTGGGAGCCGATCGTGACTCAGATGGTCGGTCACTACCTGCTGGACACTTGGGAGCTTACCGCCATGACGGCGATGACCACTTTTTGCTCTTTTCACCCTCTGGAGGTGGTTCTGACTGCGTTCGGGTTGTTCCCTGCACCTGACCCGGCAGAACCGCTTTGGCTCGACCGGATGGCACACGTGGACGTGGTCGCTACCCTTGACCCGGTCGGGGCACTTCGGACGACAGCGATGTGCTTGGACGGCCTATACAGGCTTCACACTTACTAGAGTTACGCCGTCGCTCAGTTGGTGGACCACGCTCAGGCCCTGCACCTGGCGGTCCAGCTGAGAGATGGGCAGCTTCAGGAGGCTAGTACCGAGCTCGAGAGCAGGGCTACTCTTATCGCCCAGCTCCACGGCCAGGTTCACGAGCTTCAGGACACTGTGTCGGATCGTGACGCGTGGGCGGGAGCGAAGTCGATCCCCATGCGTGTGGTCTAGGTTCCCCTGGCCAGGTTGAAACTCGATTCGGAATCGTCCGCCTCTCACGGCATGGGATTGCTTAATGTTTTCGGTCACATAGAGTAACAAGTGGAACATGATGATGATAATACTGCTGGTTGATTAAATGATTGCTCTACCATGATTGTGTAGAGTAAGTTGCAAATTTAGAATGGTTAATCCCACTAGAATCCGGCTAAGTAAAACCCGAAAGTAAGGATCAACACTTAGCGGCATTTTTGGCAAGCAAACCCCACCAACCAAAAAGCCTTGCATGTCTAGTTATCGGACTATGTTATATCCGGAGACGGGTCAGTCTTGCTGAGTATTAGTATACTCAGCCTTGCTTGTGGCACTATTTTTCAGGTACTAACTTTGAAGATCTGTTTGCAAGTCTTACTTGGCCTTGTACTCTGCCCCCGGGTTGGTCTGTTGAGTGGGATGGCCCTTCAGCTGGTGCTAATCGCCCTCCCGCCGAGTGACGCATTCGTACGGGCTTTATCAATGCGTCACGTTATCTCGCTAGTTATCTTTACTACTTTCGCTAAACATGAGACTTAAATAATTGAGTAGTTGGAACTCCGTAGTACTTTGCTTCCCTGAACATGGTTTGTAATAAATTTTCTTTCCGCTGCAATCACTCTGAGATGTATGAAATGGTTTGTGTTGTAATCTCTGGGCTCACCTTCGTGTGAGTGTTGTCTGCTGATCCTGGAATAGCGTGGCTTTTATCGAGGCTTCACTCGAGGAACTACCGGTGAGTGCCAAATTGGGTCAGAGTTGCTTAGCAACAAAGATCAGTGCACCCGGGCCCAGTAGTTTTGGGTGATTCCGCCACATCAGTAAACTGGGGTTCTTCCGAATCAAGGTTCGGACTTTCAATTAATTCAGCAGAGTTGACTTGGGCTCCAGAAGAAAAATCCTCGTTTGGATCCTGGATGAGCTCGTACGTTCCGTCGACTAGCGGGGTGACTTCTATATGAAATGCAAAAGTTGAAAATATAGTGAGGTGCTTGAGTATAGCTTTCATTCACTATAGAGTAACTAGGATGAAACTCCATGTAATAACAAGAATAAGGTTTTTAAAACAATCCATAAGAAATTATGTAAATAATTTCTTATAGACACAAATTATAATATAGGAAGAAAATTTTTAAAGCATATGCTATAACTCACTCATGGGTTTAGAAAATTTTTTGGAAAGCTTGACAGGCTTTAAAGAACACATGGTTCAAAGCTCACCATTAGCATTGGTTTAGAACAAAGGATACAATTTAAAAAGACCATAAACTAATTCTTTTTCTAGATTTAAATAAACAAAGTTTCATCAAAACTTCACAATACCAAACTTGTAGATCTATTTACAAAGAAAATAACAAAATTAGTTTAGTAATTTTCTGATTTTTCTAAATTTTCTAGGAATTTTTGAAGTTCACTGTAGAAAGATTAAAAGAGAAAGAAACTTTTGCAAAAAGGACCCTGGGAAGAAATTGGGGATTGCAATCAAGCCCTTGGCCAGAGTCAGAGGTGAGGGAAGGGGTTGACTGGCCAAATCTGGCAAGGGGCTTCGCCGGCGGCGAGGGGCTTCGCCGGCGGCGAGGGGGAGGTGGACAGGGAGCAAGAAGGAGCTATGGCGCACCAGATGGAGGGGTTGGGAGGGAGGATTGGAGGCCGGGAGACACTCGTCGGCGACGGGACAGAGGCGGTGGCGTAGGTGGAATGCGATGGCGGGGTTCCAGTGAGGGACGGGCGGAATTTAGGGCTAGCTAGCTTTGCGGGACCTCGGCGAAGCACTCAAGAGGCTCAGGGTGGTTGAGAAATGCGGTGGCAGCGGATTGGCGATGGGCAAAGGTTGCCGGTGATGATGGAGAACGGGCGGCGGTGGTGTGTCAGGGTAGAAGCCCGGTCAAGCTATTTATAGGCCGTTGAGACAGGGATAAGTAAGGAGGCAGCCTAGGGGATGAGCTCGTCCAGGGAAAAGGCGGCACCGGCGGCGGAACACAACCCAGCGGCGGCCTGTTGACGGTCCTTAAGTGCTAAAATTAACCGTCAACTCTTGCAAAGATCTGTGCCAAAACAAACACCAAACTAGATTTAGGACTTTGATACTAATCATTTCCACAAGTTTTGATGAATCGCTATTTACAAGAAGCCATGTCTGCATATGGGGGAAAACCGTGCTCAAACAAAAGGAAAAGTATACATTAGAGAATACTACGCGAGCACGAGAATTAGAGGGCTTACATCCTGAAGCAAATTAGCCCAAGCCCAAGAGAAAAGAAACTTCCGACAAACAAAGCTGCGCGCACATGGATCCTAGGGCCCAAATGACATTCTAAACCAACATATCTTCAAGAGTGCACCCAGAAACCTACACAAGGAGCCCACAAGGAGTGCGTCGACCGAAGATGGGCCCAAACGGCCTCAGCAAGGGAGTGGCCGAACCCTTGGTTCGGCCGACCCCCTTCTGGGCCCAATCAGGTCCAATTTTCTCTGGGACACTCTCATCGCTCCCCTACGTCTATTCCGGACGTGCATAGTACCACCTCGCGAGTCTAACCGCGGATCCACCCTTGGAGAGGCTACATAAGGAGGAGGAGAGCACCCAGCACAACACACCACACAAGAGATGTAGAGCTCCATTGCAAAGGCGAGGCGCTACCTAGTCTAGTGCTTAGAGTAGTTGGAAGGTGAGGAGTAGTTCGGAGGGGCGCCGGCCTATCGGCGCTCTTCTCCAACTTGTACCTCTACGGATGCTGGCTTCCTCTGGTATGAGTAAGTTAGTATTTATGATTCTTGTATTGCATAGTACTTTCGTATGGGTGAGATCAGTTCTCTTACTCGCAGGTTCGTCGCTCCGTATTTATATGGAGTGCTGTAGTTTGCTACGGGATATCAGACGTAGTTAGACTGCAGTTGTAATCAGTAGCGTAGGCATGGTGTCTATGCTAATGGTTACCTTCGTTTGGGTTATATCGCACGGTCTGTGAGGTAGGCCGCAGGTGGTGACAGCCCTGTTGGTCCTTAGTAGTCCTCCACGTTCGGATATAGCGTAGAGCCGTTGGCCGGAGTCTCCTGACCATTTCAGGGGTAAGCCGCTGCCTGAAGCGAGTCTTACCCGAGAGATCAACCTTTAACTCATCTTTAGTGCTACCCTAGGAATCCTCTCCAGCCTTGCCACTTAATCTTGGTGTGTCCTTGGACCGACTGAGTTAGGAGTTAGTACACACATGTTCCCTGTGGATACGATACCGTTGAATACTCACAAGTGAAAGTTACGACGATATTCGTGCATTTGCAGATCTAATTCACATCGTTAAAATACCCAACAAGCTTTCTGGCGCCGTTGCCAGGGAACGGATGCTGTTCTAACTTCGAACCTAGTTGGTCCTCGTATATTTTCAAAAACAAAAAAAATCTGTTTTCTTTTTCTTTAGCCCTACCTTCACCCCTGCTACCCATTCTACTCTCGTATCTTTTTGCTTTTCTTATCTTTACCTCTACCCCCGCTACCCTTGGAAGGTTATCCTCGTACACACCTTCTGTCCCTTTGGGGTGAGTCTTTAGAGACATCCTCTCTAGACTTAGTTCCTCATCCGGCTACAATACTCACCCTCTGTAACACCCTAATTTAAATTTCAGCATTTAATAATAAATTTAATTGGCTTTATTTAATTTTCTAAGGTTTATTGTGTTAGACTTGCAATTAATCTAAATTTTTGTTCTATAAGTAATTAAAATTTTATCATAGGTTTAAATTTTGGTGTTGCATTCATGCTGGTGCATAGTTTCAATTATTTGAGTGTGGTTTGAATTCAAATTTGTATTTGAATTCAAACTTTGTTTGAATTAGAAATAGAATAAAGAGAAGAAAAAGATTTAGAAGAGAGCCCAGCCCAAAAACTCAACCCAGGCCCAGCTCTCTTTTCCCCTTCCCCGCGGCCCGGACCACGCCAGCCCAGCGCGGGCTCGTTCTCTCCCCTGTGGCCCACAGCAGCACGCGCCCCGCCCGGCCCAGACTTCCGCTCGGCCTGCCCCGCGATCCGCTCAGCCCACGAAACAATCGCCCCGCACGGGCCTGCTGCCAGCAGAGCACGCCCCCGCTTCACCGCGTCCCCGCCTCAGTCCCGCACCGCCTGACAGCCCGGCCCCGCCCGTCAGGCCCTCCTTCCACCTCTCGCGCAACAACCACGCCATCCCCTCCGAGATCCCCGGCGAACCTTCCTTCTGCGGCATGCCCTCCCCCAAGACCACCTGGCCCCCCCTACAAATATCGCCCCACGCCTCAAGAACTCCAAACCATCCCGCCAGCGCCCCATAACCCTAGCGCGCCACCTCTGAGTTGCTCCGCCGCACATCCGCTCTGCACCGCCGTGGAGTCGCCGCTCCGCCGCACCAGGAACCATCCAAGGAAGCGCACCGGCTCCGCCTCGACCTCCGGAGTTTCCCCGGGCCTGCTACACCCCACCCTGACCCTCGCGTCGACCTCGTCCACGACCGCTGAACTCGGAGCTCCGCCGCGACGCCACGGATCCGCCTCTACACCACCGCTCTTCCTCCTCTGTGCCTCCTCAGGTCTTCACGTCGTGGTAACGAACCCCCCCGTGCCTTCTTTTGTCCTCGGCATGTTCCTGTTCCGTGCGGGATTCCTCGCTGGAGTACCGCCGACCCGCCTCGCCGCCGAGCACCGCCCTACGCACCCCGCAGAGCGCCCCCGTGGCATGCTCGTGCCACGGGCAAGCTTCAGAGCCTAGCCCCGGCCCGATTTGGCCACGGGAAGGCCGGAATCGACCTTCTCCAGCGATCCCTCGCCGCGGGCTTCGTCGCCGGCGGCAGCCCACCGCCGCCCGTGTGCCCAAAACCCCCCTACGCCGTCCGATCTGAAGTCTACGGCCAGGATTAGATCGCATCCCCTTTTAGATCCAGACCGTCAGATCTCGATCCTACGGCCGAGATCCAAAGATAACGGTTCGGCTTGGATCTTTTACTAAAGAGACCCCCATCTTTATCGAAATCAACCCGCAGTCCGATCTTATTCAAAAATAATTACGCAGAGGTCCTGTTTTTAGCGTTTTACCCCCTGAGCTTCTTTAGAATTTGAACCCGCCGTCCAGGTCTGCTGTTTTTGTGAGTTAGACCCTAGAGTTAACGTTTAATTGCGTTTTAGTCCTCGGTTTTTGCAGAAAATCCCCTGGAACTTAGTTTTTCTCGCAGTTAAGCCCCTAGAACTTGTTTTTGGCCTAGATTATGCGTTTTAACTCCGTTTTAAGCGTTCTTTATGTCCACGCGATCGTTGTAACACATAGAATAGTTTTAGACTAGTTTAGTGTGCTGTTTTTATGTATTGATGTATTGTTTCTTAGTTTTTGTTAGTGTTTGCTTGTATGCTTATTGTTGTGCCTCGTTTTAGCCATGTGTTCGTGAGTAGACGTTGAGCTATCGGAGGAGCCCCAATACCAGTACCCGGATCAGCCGTCTTCTGACCAGTTTGAGCAGCAGCAGGAGCAATACGAAGAAGGCAAGTATAACATGAACAACACCTATCACTTTAAATACATTTACATACTGCATTTTAATACTGTATGCCTATAAGGACTTTCCTAGCCACTTATATCCTTTATAAATATCCTTTGGGTTGCATTTTGGTTAGTTGTGCTAGGTACCGCACTATAACACACTTGGTCCTTTTTAATTAATTTGATTAATGTTATATGCAACTTAATTCTAAGAGTGGCCCTCTGTGTGGCTTGAGTGGCTCACTTCTCATTAAAATTGGTTTTGTTAGAAACATGGTTTAGGGGGCCAGCACGGTGCTTACTGCCAGGTTGACTACTCTCCATAAGGACCGGTTCATAGAGCGACAACCTGGGACAACAGCGCTACCACAAGACTGGAATGGGATGGTCTTGGCTAACTAATTAGGCCATTTTGGTTCGGGAGTAACTTACCGATGGGGCATGGGGGGTGGTGAGCTTCAATGGTGGCCAGGCTACAAGGCTTGGTGTGCGTACCCCTCGAGGTGGTTACCATCGTTGCGGAGCCTGATTCCTTAGCGGTTACACCTTACCAACGTGTCCTTTGTAACGGCCTCGTAGTGAGTCGCTAGTCATCTCACCTAAGGAAGTGTGATGAACAACTAGCGTAGCTCACGACTTGTGGGTAAAGATGTGCAACCTCTGCAGAGTGTAAAACTGGTATACTAGCCGTGCTCACGGTTATGAGAGGCCCAGATCCTCCTTTTGATTAGTGGGGTTAGCTCCTTCCGACGAGGGGGTGCCTCTCGGGGTTACCTTGGTGGTTGTGGTTTGGTTCTCAGTAGCAACATGATTAATTTTGATTAATTACTATGTAACTGGGTTAATGGTAATTCATCAACTTGTAGTAAATAGCTTTAATAAAATTTTGCCAAGTCTTAAAAGCTAATGCAGTCAGTCAGCCAACCTTAGAGCCTCATAGTTTGTGTTATACTTGTTGAGTACAAGTTGTGTACTCACCCTTGCCTCTTCTCTACTTTTTCCTCTTGGATACGCTACTGCTACTCAGTTCCTGCCGACGCGAGGGAGTTCGCTCAGCGCTACCAGGACTACGAGGACTTCTAGGCGTTCGTCTCCCAGTCGACGTCCCTGTGGCGCCCTGCTCAGCTTCGGAGAGTTTTTATCGTATTTGTACTTCGCTTCCGCTGTATCAGACATTTTTGTCAATAATGTAATAAATAACATTCGTATTCGCTTTATTATATCTTTTTACGTGATATGTGCTATGATATACTGTTCATTCTGTTGTATATACGTGTGACTTGATCCTGGCACGTATATGATTGCTCGGTTTATGTCCTTTTATAAACCGGGTGTTACACCCTCATGCCTTACCGATCGAATGGAGTGAAATAAATTCACATTCATATCCTCAAATATCGATCGATGCCAATCAAATCAAGTGATTCAAAGTTCATTTCTTAATCCTTGATTTTGATTGATGCCCAATAGAAGTTATGTTCATGCTTCATGAACTTCTATTGGAAGCTTAGGATGGATTGCTTTGCCATCACGTTCATCTTTGATGAAATGCAAAGCTTCCTACCTATGGAGGGGATGAGTTGAAAGAAACTCATTTCCCTCATGACCGACTCAGAATCGTTCATTTGGCCCATAGAGTTACACATCCTCTTTCTTTATGCGGCCATGAACATTCTCGAGTTTTTCTTTCCGGAGATCAGGCCACTCTCTTCATGAGCATGAAATTTCAACAAAGATCATGCTCCTCCTTGCATCTTCGAGGTCTTTTGTGCCAAGTCGTTGCGAGTCTTAAGATCATCTCAGGGTTAAAGCCCTTTACGATGGTTGTAATTGGTTTTCCTTATCATAATATTTATGCAGGGCTCGTTGTTGTATTTATGCACTAACCTTGCAGCTTGAACAATGGTAAATCCATAAATGGTGGTGAAGCTGTGAACCTCATCAACATTAACAGCTGCAAGATGAATCCCCATGGTCGAGCTTGCAACCATAAACCATGCACTGCCGGGAGGTAGCCCGGATTATCTTTACAAAAAAAAGAAAATAATAAAAAATAAAAATAAAATCTGGTGCTTCAAGCACTTCTCACTTTTTATTTGAATAAATTTTAGACTCCCCGGTGTTCAAAACCGGTAGAGTCCTTGTTGTTTCCACCTTTGTTTTCCTTTTGAATAAAAACAGGTACAAGAATAAGTGTGGGGGAGATCTCTCAAAATCACCAATTGCAAACTCTTTCGTGATCTCTCCCCCAACATGTTGCACATCATCGACGGTCCAACACGCTGAAGATTTGGACAGATGGAATCCAGAGGAGAATGACCGAACCTCTTGTTCAACCAAACCACCTCTTAATTCCCTCAGCTCCCTCTTCTTCCTCTTCAAACGATGGTTTGTACAACACTACCCTCAAATTCCCTCACTCTTGAGTTTAAACAAATTACATGTTGATCACTAAATTTAAACTCAATGAATCATGCCAATTCACCATGTGCACTCCATGCGCTTCCATGAAAAAATTTGCATACTCTTTATTCCTTGCATTCTTTCAAGTTCTTGTGAACATATATCCTCATAGGGACCCCATGCTATCTAAGTAATTGACTAATATGATATGATTGGATGAATGGAACCACGCTCTTCCTTGCAAAGTACTTGGGATTTCTTTTCAAAAAAATCATCAATAACTTGTCTCCTCAAAATAATGAATTCCTACCAATGCCAAAGTTAGATTTTCATGCTCTAACATTCATATGCAGTTTGACTTTGCTTTGAGTTTTGTCAAATTCTTTGACCCTTGTTAGAGACTTGTCATACTCTCATGACCAAGATCACGTACACGTCCACTCACATAGCAAACACTGTCATCCACCCACAAAATAAAACTCCATGACATACCATGACTCTTTCTCTCTAAAGTGACTATCAAGGATGTGGGCTATGAAAAAAAAGAGAAGAAGAAGAAATAAAAGATGCATACCCAAAGAAGGTATGCCACATGGTCAAAAGGCATGTCAAAAAAAGAAAAAAATAATAAAAATGCATACCCAAAGAAGGTATGCCACATTCCCACATGGCATGTCAAAAAAGAGAAGAGAAAGATAGTCCACATCCAAGGAAAATAAAGAAGAGAGAAGGATTATGCAAAGGAGTTCATCCACCAAAAAAAAATTCCCACACACCTGCACATCTTAATCAGATTGTATGACTCATTTATGCTTGGATCTTGTTTTTGACCTAACAATATAAGTAAAGCAAACATGCCTCTTTACTCCTACCCTAAGCTCCACATAAGCCTGATTAGATGATAGGAGAAAAGAAGGCATCAACTTTGCCTTGGTGAGGATTTGAAACAAAATGAGTGATTCGAGAGAACAATTTAAGGAGCAAGACTATTCTTTTATTTCAAAATATAAAACCCAAGTTTCTAAGCAGGAAGAGCTAGGAACCTGAAGTTTGCATTGTTCCATTCTTCAAATACCCAAGAAAGCATGGTAGCCACTTCAAAGTTCACAGGACTGGAGGAAGCTTGGAATAACTTGTATGCAGGTTACATCCAAGGAGTGGCTTTCACCTTAGTCCTTTCTCCTTCACTCGAGGACGAGCAAAGGCTAAGTGTGGGAGTGTTGTTGACGGTCCTTAAGTGCTAAAATTGACCACCAATTCTTGCAAAGATCTGTGCCAAAACAAATACCAAACTAGATTTAGGACTTTGATACTAATCATTTCCACAAGTTTTGGTGAATCGCTGTTTACAGGAAGCCATGTCTGCATACGGGGAAAAACCGTGCTCAAACAATGGGAAAAGTATACATTAGAGAATACTACGCGAGCACGAGAATTAGAGGGCTTACATCCTGAAGCAAATTAGCCCAAGCCCAAGAGAAAAGACACTTCTGACAAACAAAGCTGCGCACACATGGATCCTAGGGCCCAAATGACATTCTAAACCAACATATCTTCAAGAGTGCACCCAGAAACCTACACAAGGAGCCCACAAGGAGTGCGTCGACCGAAGATGGGCCCAAACGGCCTCAGCAAGGGAGTGGCCGAACCCTTGGTTCGGCCGACCCCCTTCTGGGCCCAATCAGGTCCAATTTTCTCTGGGACACTCTCATCGCTCCCCTACGTCTATTCCGGACGTGCATAGTACCACCTCGCGAGTCTAACCGCGGATCCACCCTTGGAGAGGCTACATAAGGAGGAGGAGAGCACCCAGCACAACACACCACACAAGAGATGTAGAGCTCCATTGCAAAGGCGAGGCGCTACCTAGTCTAGTGCTTAGAGTAGTTGGAAGGTGAGGAGTAGTTCGGAGGGGCGCCGGCCTATCGGCGCTCTTCTCCAACTTGTACCTCTACGGATGCTGGCTTCCTCTGGTATGAGTAAGTTAGTATTTATGATTCTTGTATTGCATAGTACTTTCGTATGGGTGAGATCAGTTCTCTTACTCGCAGGTTCGTCGCTCCATATTTATATGGAGTGTTGTAGTTTGCTACGGGATATCAGACGTAGTTAGACTGCAGTAGTAATCAATATCATAGGTATGGTGTCTATGCTAATGTTTACCTTTGTTTGCCTTATATCCCATGGTCTGTGAGGTAGGCCGCAGGTGGTGACAGCCCTGTTGGTCCTTAGTAGTCCTCCATGTTCGGATGTAGCGTAGAGCCGTTGGCCGGAGTCTCGTGACCATTTCAGGGGTAAGTCGGTGCCCGAAGCGAGTCTTACTCGAGAGATCGACCTTTAACTCATCTTTAGTGCTACTGCAGGAATCATCTCCAGCCTTGCCACTTAATCTTGGTGTGTCCTTGGACCGACCGAGTTAGGAGTTAGTGCACACACGTTCCCTGTGGATACGATTCCCTTGAATACTCATGGGAGAAAGCTAAGACGGTATCCGTGCGCTTGCGGATCTAATTCTTATCGTTAAAATACCCAACACGACCGGCGGCGTGGCACGAGCAGGGAGGCTCTAGTGCTACGCGGTGCGCAAGGCAGGAGCCAGCTGTGGCGGCGGAGCAGGGAGGGTTGTCTATGAGTGACGCATGGAAAGATGATGCGGTTTGGGAAGGCATTTCTGGGATTTGGGATGCCGCGGCGGCGAGCTGTGGCACGGCGTGGAGAGCAGGGAGGGCGCAGCGAGAGGGGTGTGGGACCAGAGGGAGTCGGGGAGAGGCAGGTGGTGCCTCAACAGCGGCGCAGGCGCAATGCCGTGGCGGGGAACCGGTGGCCGCGGCCTGCCCTATTTCCCAGTCGGCAGGAGGTAGAAGATGAAGTGGGGGGTCTATTTGCAAAATCAGAAAAGTTTTGGGACTTGACTGTAAACAAAAATTATTTGCTGATCCAGGGCGCAAATGAAAAAGTGCCCAAAATGAAAGTTGTTCAGTTTTTGAAGATCTACAACAATCATGTTGTTTAAATTTCCATTAGATCAAGGGATTTTGAAATGTTTTCAAAAGTTTGAGTGAATTTGAATTAAATAAGGAAAATACCTTTTTGATAGCAAAATTCAAGGATTTTAGGGCTTATTTGCAACAAAGCTGCCAAAGTAATGATTACTAGCATATTTGCAAGAAAGCCCTTCATAAATTTGAAATTACTCTCTAATTTAAAACTTTTTTTGCAAAAAGGGGTTAGTAATTTTGTATAATTACATATATGCCCTTACTTTGCATTGAAATTTTTTGACTATCACACAAGGTTAAAAACACAATTGCACATATTACCTTATGATCTAATATCTAGACACCTGAAGTGTCACAGCGAACAAACAAGGCACGCTAGCAACAGAACTCTTTAATATGGGGTCCCACCTTGAAGTATAAAAGGGGGATCCACCACACGTAGGTAAGGTAGAGAACCATTCCTTCACTACTGTAACACCCGGTTTATAAAAGGACATAAACCGAGCAATCATATACGTGCCAGGATCAAGTCACACGTATATACAACAGAATGAACAGTATATCACAGCACATATCACATAAAAAGATATAATAAAGCGAATACAAATGTTATTTATTACATTAATGACAAAATGTCTGATACAGCAGAAGCGAAGTTCAAATTACGATAAAAACCCTCCGGAGCTGAGCAGGGCGCCACAGGGACGTCGACTGGGAGACGAACGCCTAGAAGTCCTCGTAGTCCTGGTAGCGCTGAGCGAACTCCCTCGCATCGGTAGGAACTGAGCAGCAGTAGCGTATCCAAGCGGAAAAAGTAGAGAAGAGGCAAGGGTGAGTACACAACTTGTACTCAACAAGTATAACACAAACTATGAGGCTCTAAGGTTGGCTGACTCAACTGCATTAGCTTTTAACTGTTGGCAAAATTTTATTAAAGCTATTTACTACAAGTTGATGAATTACCATTAACCCAGTTACATAGTAGTTAATCAGAATAAATATGATACTACTGAGAACAAAACCGAAACCACCAAGGTAACCTCGAGAGGTACCTCCCTCGTCGGAAGGAGATAACCCCACTAATCAAAAGGAGGATCTGGGCCGCTCATGACCGTGAGCATGGCTAGTATACCAGTTTTACACTCTGCAGAGGTTGCACATCTTTACCCACAAGTCGTGAGCTATGCCAGTTGTTCATCACACTTCCTTAGGTGAGATGACTAGCAAACTCACTACGAGGCCTTTACAAAGAATCTCGTTGGTAAGGGATAACCGCGAGGGTTGGATCGGCGACCATGTAGCTGGTCTAGTGGGCGACAAGAATACCACAGACGAGGCCACTCAGTACGAGGGACATAGAAGCTTACCACCCTTGCCCCGCAGGTAAGTTACTCCAAACCAAAAAGACCTAATTATTACGCCAAGACCGTCCCATTCCAGTCTTGTGGTAGCGTTGTTGTCCCAGGTTGTTGCTCTATGAACCGGTCCTTATGGAGAGTGGCCAACCAGGCAGTAAGCACCGTGCTGGCCCCCTAAACCATGTTTCTAACAAAACCAATTTTAATGAGAAGTGAGCCACTCGAGCCACACAGAGGGCCACTCTCAGAATTAAGTTGCGTATACCATTAATCAAATTAATTAAAAAGGACCATTATGTGTTATAGCGTGGCACCTAGAACAACTAACCAAAATGCAACCCAAAAGATATATATAAAGGATATAAAGTGGCTAGGAAATCCTTATAGGCATACAGTATTAAAATGCAGTATGAAAATTTATTTAAAGTGATAGGTTGTTCATGTTATACTTGCCTTCCTCATACTACTCCTGCTGCTGTTCAAACTGGTCAGAAGACAGCTATTCCGGGTACTGGTACTGGGGCTCCTCTGGTAGCTCAACGTCTACTCACGAACACATAGCCAAAAACAAGGCAACAACAATAAGCATACAAGCAAACACTAACAAAAGCTAGGAAACAATACATCAATACATAGAAACAGCACACTAAACTTGTCTAAAACTATTCTACGCGTTACAACGATCGCGTGGACATAAAGAACGCCCAAAACGGAGCTAAAACGCAAAATCTAGGCTAAAAACAAGGTTCAGGGACCTATTTGTAAGAAAACTGGAGTTCCAGGGGGTTTCTGGGCAAAACCGAGGACTAAAACATAAATAAACCTTAGATTCAGGGGCCAACTCGCAAAAAGATCCTAACTGGATGGCGGGTTATATATCTAAAATGGTCAGGGGGGTCTGTGCAAGATTTTGGGCCAAACTGTAATTTCTTTTGAATAGGATTGGATCGCGGGTTGATTACCGAGAAACCGAGGGGCTCTTATGCAAAACCTACGCGCGCTGACCGGTATGTTTTGGTTAGACTCGGGCGGGTTCGTTGTGGACCGTAGGATTGTGATCCAACGGCTACGGGCGAAGGGGCGAGCGGGCGGCGGCGCTGACCGCCGGAAACAGAGTTCCCGCGGCGGCGCTCGACCGGAGATGGCCGTTCCAGCGCTCTAGGGAGCCATTTGGGTTGCGGTCTGGCCCAGGAGGTTCATCACTCCATGCGTGATTCACCTGAAGCAACAACTGAGCATGGGAAGGCTCAGAGAGAGGTGCTCGACGGCGAGGTGGTTCGGCGGCACACCGGCGAGAAATCTCGCACGGGGCAGGAACAGCCCGAGGGAAAAGAAAGCATGGGGAGGTTCGTTACCGCGGCGTGAAGCCCTGGGACCGCTTGGCTGTGGGAGGGAGGCGACGGAGGGCCAGAGCGGGCGCGGCGGAGCTCCGAGCTTGGCGAGGACATGACGGCGCTCGTGGAGAAGGTCGATGCAGGGGTTCTCCCGGCTTCTGATCTTCACGAGCGGGGTCTGCGTCGAGCTGTGAAGCCAAGGAGATGGTCAGCAGGGCCGGAGGAATACTAGCAGCGTGGAAACTCGACGAGGGGCTCACCGTGGCGGAGATCCGACGTCGGGGCGGCGCTAGGCTAGGGTTTGTGGGATACGGCGGCTGCGGGACGGAGGGTGCCGGGGAGACATGGCTGGGTTTCGATTTATAGGGCGGCGGAACTAGGCGTGCGCGCCCGAGCGAGGAATCACGGCGAGATTCCCGGCCGGTGGTTGTGCTGCGTGGGGGAGGCGACGGCCTGATCGGTGGGGTCGACGGGTCAGCGGGATGTGGGGGACACGGACGACGCGCTCGCGGGCGCGGGAGGGGGCGACCGACGCGCGGGGTCCAGCTGGCAGGCGGGCGGGGAGACTGTGGAGCGGCGTGCTGGGCTAGCAGCGCAAGAGGGCATGGGCCGCTGCGCGGTGTGAGCTAGTGGGCCGCTCGGGAGGAAACGGACTGGCTGACGCGCGGGGGCGCTAGGCCGCGGGGTGCTGGACTTTGCGCTCGCGTGAGCTGGGCCGGGGAGGGAGAAAGGAAAAAGAGGAGGAGGACCGGAGGAAGCGGGCTGAGTCACCTGGGTTGGGTTTCATTCTTTTTTTTCTTTTTCCTTTTCTATTTCTAATTCAAACCAAACTAAACTATTTGAATTCAAATTCAAATTTGAATTCAAACCTTAGCACTCAAAACAATAAAAGAGATGCTCCAGCATGAATGCAACAAACATTTTTAACCCTATGATAAATTTTAATTCCTTATAGAACAAAAATTTAGATTAAATGCAAGTCTAACACAATAAACCCTAGAAATTTAAATAAAGCCAAATAAATTTATCATTAATTAGGAAAATTAAATTAGGGTGTTACAACTACTCGAAGGCTTGTAAGCTCCTCGGCAACTTTAAGCACCTGGGCTCGAGCAATACAGAGAGAGCACCACCCCCTCATATTGGACATAGGGCATTACAGGCCCGAACCAGTCTAAATACCTCGAGTCATTGTGTGCTAGACCATTCTGATCAGACACGCGAGACACGAGCAATCAAGTAGTTTGGTAGTCGCCCAATTCCGGTTGCGACAGATTGGCACTGTCCATGGGGAGCACTTTGCGCGTTCATAGCTTCGGCGATTGGATGGTTTTATCTGCTTCCGTCACCACTCTGGTGGCAAGCCAGAGCGAGATGATCTGCTTTGGCACTTTGGAGTTCCCCGCCATCCCCTGCGCAGGGCGGTAGGTGCCTCCACCTTTTCAACCTTCCCAGATCTTTCACTTTGGAAGCCTGGAGTTCGTCACCGACCAGCTCGGTTCCCTCCACCCCCGCAAGGAGGAGCCCGCTCTGGCGGCAAAGGAGGACGATCCAGAGCTGCTTCCTCTGACTCCCAGGCCCATTCGGCTGAGGCGACATCGCGTGCTCTGCCCGCGCACAAGGAAACGTAGGCCTTCGCGGCCCGTGCGCGTGGTGCTTCGGCGCATCGCGCTCATGATGGCTTCCAACCCCGCTGCCGAGGACGTCGACATGGTCCTCTACTCGCTGGCCAACGTCTCCTGGCAGCTGAGGGGTCGGCCGCCACTTCCTCCGTCGCAATTGCCCTAGGCACCATTTGTGTTCGGGCATGCCAACTCTGCGAACACCTATGTTCGGGAGGCTCGCGAGACCGTGCGCGAGCATCGCTCTGTGACATAGCTCGTGGGCGTAGTGGAGGGCTACCCCGACTCCATCCACGACCTCTTGTGCGACGAGGAGCCCCTAAGCGATGCCTCCAGCACAGGAGACAATTACCTGGCTGATGCTCACGCATCTCCGCACATATGCGCGATGGCAGCTGCGCCGCGTGAGGACTCGCCATTGGTGGAACCATCCAACACGACTCACACTCCTCTAGATCATCGTGCAGACGTGTTGGACAACGCTCAGGCCCACGGCGCTGAGCTCCGCGCCTTGCCGGCACAGAGCTCTCCTCCGGCCAACACCCCGCCTCGGCCTCATTTTGAGCCGAAAGACGGAGAGCTTGCGGGAGCGGCTCGCCGTCGGGCACGTGGAGTTCACAACAACACCATCAATGATGCCCGCATGCAGCTCCCCCGGGAGCTTCGCGCGGGTCAGAACATCGCCGCCATAGCCATCCTCTTCCAGGCGCTCTCCGAGCCAGAGGATCCAGCACAGCGCGCCCTACATCACCAAGTCAAGGACTTGCTGGAGCTTGCTGCAGTTCAGCAGGCGGAGAGCTCCTCCCGGCACTTCCGGTAGGTAGCCTCATGCCCTGCTTGGGAATGTGCGATCCCAGTGCGAGGGGCTTTCCGCGGCTCGACAGGCCCCGGCCGCGCTGCCGAACGCCGTCAACAACATGCCCGTTGTCGCCCCTGCGCACGCCCGCTCCCGCCGAGGCCCCCGGTTCGTGGCCGTATGGGGCCAGGGTATGACGCGCGGAGCGTGATCCGCGGAAGGCAGCAGGAGCAACGCGACGCTTTAGCCGATTGCATGGTAGCCCAGGCATAAGACACAAGGGCATACGCCCCTAACCCAGAGTGCTCACCGCTCCGTCGTGGCGATCGTCCATGCGACCCTCCAGGGCCGCATGCTTTCTCAAGGACAATCCGGAGGGCGTAGTTCCCTTACTGATTCCGGCCACCAGTCAACATCGTGAAGTACACAGGGGAAACCAACCCCGGTGTGTGGCTGGAGGACTACCGGCTCGCATGCCGGACCGGAGGAGCGAACGACGACCTGTTCATCATTCAGTACCTACCCATTTGTCTGGGAGACAATGTTCGTTCCTGGATCGAGTTCTTGCCGGCCAACTCGATCGGCGATTGGACGGACCTCCGGAAAATGTTCGTCGGCAACTTCCAGGGCACGTATGTCCGCCCAGACAACTCCTGGTACCTCAAGAGCTGCAAGCAGGAGCGCGGCGAGTCCCTTCGGGATTACATCCGTCGCTTCTCCAAGCAGTGCAACTCCATCCCTGACATCGTCGACGCCGATGTGATCAGCGCTTTCCTCACTAGCACAAGTTGCAAGACGCTGGTCCACAAGCTTGGATGCCAAAAGCCACACACCACTCGCAAGCTCCTAGACATCACAACTAACCATGCCTCTAGCAAGGAGGCCGTCGATGCTGTTTTCGTGCAGGATCAATCCGCGGTGAGGACAAAGAAGGAAGGCCCTGCCGAGAGCCCCGCGGACCACGGTGCTAGGAAGAACAAGAGAAAGCGCCGACCGCTTCAAGGCCATGAGTTGGCGGTGGCAAAACAACCACAACAGCAACAAGAGAGGTGCCAGCCCAGGAACGAGCACTTCAAGTAGCTACTCGAGAAGCCATGTACCAATCACGGCTTCCCGGTGAAGCACAAGTTCAAGGACTGCGACCTCATGAAGGACCTCCTCCGATGGACCGGCAGGAACGGGAACGACGGCCGCGACAAGCAACCTCCCGTCGACCGAGAAAAAGAGAAGCTAGCAGAGGAGACGTTCCCGGACGTGGATCGCTACCTCGTCATCATCGGCAGCCTAGAAGACGACTGCTCCAAGCGCCAGCAGAAGGTATGACTCAGTGAAGTTTGCTCCACAAGAAGTGCAGTTCCAAAGAAGCTGAGGTGGGCATCCACCCCGATCATCTTCGACCAAGACGACCACCCGCCGAATGTGGCTCGACCGGGAAGCTACCAGCTCATCGTCAACCCCGTCGTCAACAACATGAGGCTGACCAACATGTCATCACTATGAGCGGGTCCTTTGAGAAGGCCTACACTAGCAGCCGCGAGTATTTGGACCTCGCCTCCACTGCTGCGAACGCGGCAGAACTCAGGCAGCTCTGCACCACCATCGTCGAGTGTCGTCTCGACCCTGACAAGCCAAGCCAGGCGCCCACTTTCGTCGCGACCGAGGAGACTAAGCCAGTTGCTGTCGACACTGATGACCCGACCAAGACCGTTCGGATCGGGGCACAGCTATCGGCCAAATAGGAATTCGCGCTCATCGACTTCCTCCGCGCCAACATGGACACTTTTGCCTGGAAGCCCACTGACATGCCGGGCATTCCAAGGGAGGTCGCCGAGCACGAACTCCACATTTTGCCAGGATCCAAGCCCGTCTAGCAATGACTGCGCCGCTTCGACGATGAGAGACGCATGGCCATAGGAGTAGAAATAGCTAAGCTGTTAGCTGGAGGATGTGTGTTGACTACACTAGTCTGAACAAGGCGTGCCCCAAAGATCACTTCCCTTTACCTAGAATAGACCAAGTAGTAGATTCCACCTCTGGGTGCGAGATCTTGTCCTTCCTGGACGCCTACTCTGGCTATCATCAAATCGCGATGAAAGAATCCAACCAGCTCGCGATATCTTTCATCACACCGTTCAGTTCATATTGTTACGTTACAATGCTGTTCGGCTTATAAAACACGGGTACAACTTATTAGCACTGCATGCAATCATGTTTCACTGGCCAAATCAACCCGCCAGTAGACCCGGACCAAACAAAGCCTCCAGACCGACGATCGCGGTTTACGTTGATGACATCATCGTCAAAACCCAGGTGGCGGACGAACTGGTAGCTACCCTGAGCGCGACGTTTGCCAACCTCAAACGGTTGAACATTAAGTTGAATCCCGAGAAATGCACATTTGGAGTCCCAAAAGGAAAGCTCCTCGGATACATGGTGTCCGACCGCGGCATCGAGGCCAACCGCGACAAGATTGCGGCCATTACAAACATCAGACCCATTCGCGGGGTTAAAGGAGTACAAAGGCTCACCGGTTGCCTGGCAACGCTCAGCCAGTTCATTGCACGACTGGGCGAGCATGGCCTGCCTCTGTACAAGCTCCTGAAAAAGTTTGACACCTTCGTGTGGATAGAGGAGTAGTAAACGAGCGCGTCGGCAGATTTAGCCGATGCGAAAAACGACAAAATCGGCTTAGAATGGCCGATTGTACGTGTATAACGTGATCTAAGATACGAATGTGTAACTTAAATGATGTAGCTCGAAATAGATCTAAACCAGCTTTTATGATAGCAATGTGTTATTACAAATTCTAAAGCCGATCTAATATGCTTCTGAGCGGATAGATGTGATAATGGCCAAAAACATAGGAAAAACCTACAAATCTAGCCGATATCAATAAATTGTGAATAAATCTAGACGAGAAAACAACAATGTGCCTGAGATCAAAGCCTAGATAAACTCGATAACTTTTGAATATATCTGAACGAAGCTACAACGATACGCCCGGTAGCTAAAGCTCAAATATACTCGGTAAAATGAAAACTCACCAGCAAATCAAGTCGCTCGAATGTGAGATGTCCTTGATCAACTTGAAAGAACTCGCCGAAAAGAAAAGAAAAGTGATGAAGTCACCGAAAAGTAAAGTGTGAGGAAATTGTAAAGGGTTTGTTGTATTGGATGTGTATCAACTTTTTCCGGTTCCGTACAACTGATATTTATAATCTACGCTAACAAGTCCTAGCTGATTACAACAAATATATTACTTGACCTAAAAGATAAAGACTTCCTAATTTAAATTATAATAAAATATTACAACCGAATCCCCAGAATCCTTGTAAAACTCGGGCTTCCTTCCTTCTTCTTGACTCATCGGCAACTCTCATCGGCCGATCACCAAAACGTACGGATCAACATCTTCATGGAATATTCTTCTAGTCCATCGACTGCAACTTCATCGACCGACCCTGACCCTGACCCTGTACATGTTTTGGTTTCTTCCAAATCGGCAACATTTCTTTCATGATATCATCTTCCTTGACACGTGTCAAAAAACGGTGTCAACACATGCCCTCCAGTTTTGGAGTAATTTATTTGTTGCTCACAAGTTAATTCCAATCATTATTGCCAATGTTCGAAAAGATCTCTGTTCTCCAAACAGACGGCGCATCAAATTCCTACTTTGCCCTTCGAACCAAAGTTACAAATATCTCCACCTTCCTCTCCATTAGCATTTTCCCTATAGCACCTCCTTGCCTCTTCTCTCGTTCAAGAACACACCGGCTCCGCTGCCATATGCGCAACCAAAGCACCCCCCTTGGGTTTGAATATTCAAGCTCGAGAATCACCCGCTCCAGCAATGGCGTCCATTTCTGAGATCCCAGAGGTACATTCATCCCTTTCACCCTTGCTTTTACTTTCAATCTTTCCTCTGATTTCTCGTTCGCACCCCATATTTCTGCCTCCTTTTCCAGAATCTTAGGAGTAATGTAATCATTCCTTTGGAAAATCAACCTAGCATGGTCTGCTTAGGTCCCATGGGTAACCCAGATCCTACCAACATAATCAACCTAGAGACCAGCAAAATTCCTCTTAAATCATCCAATATGAGTCTGGATTGGTCTCAGGCCTTCAGATATTGGCCGAGCGTTACCCCTGGGTGGAGGAACTAGTTCCGTAGAATGGCCACTGCTCACAGAACAAACTGGGAATAGTAAGACATTAGTCAGTGTCTGGACTTGTCTCTGTCTGAGATGGTCAGGAACGAGCCGATGCTCATATCGGCTTCTGTCTTTTGGTCCGATGCCATCAATGCATTCATGTTCAGCCATGGACCAATGACACCTACTCTGATGGATGTCATGATGCTCACTGGTCTGAATATCCATGCCCCTGATAGGCCTTTCCGTCTTCTAGAAAAAGCCTCCTTCAAGATCGAGACAAAAGCATCGGTGGATGGAAAGGATATATCAGCAAAAATATGAAAGCTGGATCAGTATCTGCCAGAGAGCACACTGCCTTCCTCAATATGTGGCTTGAAAAATTTATCTTTTGTGGTAAAGCTGTTGGCCCAACAAATGATAACCTCTTGGGAGCAGTCTACCATCTGCTTCATCAAGTATCGGTTTGACTCAGAAAGGACCAACCTATCGCCAATCTCGGAGGCCCCTGGTGGTTCATTCAGTTATGGATGCACATGTATATGCACAAAACTATGGTAGTCGATTTGGCAGAGATGAAATTTCCATCAGAAGCATAATCTGAAGAAGAAGAAATAGTCACTCGTAGATGCACATCATTCGGTGAAGCGGCCATAATGATTGCCAATGACCCCAAGACCCTTGGCATCACTAATTTCTTCATAAGCTTTATCACGGATTTGCTAAAAATTCCACCATTTGTTTTGTATACCATGATGAGAATACCCATTATGAGAACCCCTTCAAATTCCATCTTGATTATTGGAAGACTGATGAAGATGCCACAAAAAGCATGAGGGAAAAAATCTCTCCAAGAATCCTACCAGCCAATTTCACATCTGGCAAAGAGGCACCCACTTTTGAATTCTACAATCCATCAACAGTAGCCAGGCAATTGGGACATGGCCAAGTGCCACCTCTTCCCTTCTTTGCAGGGAAAGTCCAATTTAGAGAAGCCATCAGTAATGCTCTCTCCTACGATCGGCTGAAGAACTTGGAACCCAACATTGATATGACACTCCTAGCAGATTGGCAGATTACATCTTTCACCACCATCCCTTTTATCCAATGGTGGTCAGAATGGCAAGAGCACCTATTCTGCAAATCTGTCAATCTATATTGTACTGCTCTGAACAACAGCTACCAAGCAGAGAATGAGGTACAAAGCACATCAATCTTTGTGACATCTCACGATATCTTTTGTGTAACACCCGGTTTATAAAAGGACATAAACCGAGCAATCATATATGTGCCAGGATCAAGTCACACGTATATACAACAGAATGAACAGTATATCACAGCACATATCACGTAAAAAGACATAATAAAGCGAGTACAAAAGTTATTTATTATATTAATGACAACATGTCTGATACAGCGGAAGCGTAGAATACATATACGAAGTCTCTCGGAAGCTGGGCGCCACAGGGACGTTGATTGGGAGACGAACGCCTAGAAGTCCTTGTACTCCTGGTAGCTCCGAGTGAACTCCCTCGCGTCAGCAGGAACTGAGCAGCAGTAGAGTATCCCCGAGAGGAAAAAGAGTAGAGTAGGTAAGAGTGAGTACACAACTTGTACTCAACAAGTATAACACAAACTATGAGGCTCTAAGGTTGGCTGACTCAACTGCATTAGCTTTTAAGTCTTGGCAAAATTTTATTAAAGCTAATTACTACAAGTTAATGAATTACCATTAACCCAGTTACATAGTAGTTAATCAATATTAACCATGAACTACTGAGAACCAAACCACAACCATACCAAAACCCCGAGAGGCACCCCCCTCGTCGGAAGGAGATAACCCCACTAATCAAAAGGAGGATCTAGGCCGCTCATGACTGTGAGCACGGCTAATATACCAGTTTTACAGTCTGCAGAGGTTGCACATCTTTACCCACAAGTCGTGAGCTATGCCAGTTGTTCATCACACTTCCTTAAGTGAGATGACCAACAAACACACTACGAGGCCGTTACAAAGGACACGTTGGTAAGGTGTAACCGCTAAGGAATCAGGCTCCGCAACGATGGTGACCACCTCGAGGGGTATGCAGACCAAGCCTCGTAGCCTGGGGACCATTGAAGCTCACCACCCCTCCTGCCCCGTCGGTAAGTTACTCCCGAACCAAAATAACCTAATTAGTAAGCCAAGACCGTCCCATTCCAGTCTTGTGGTAGCGCTGTTGTCCCAGGTTGTCGCTCTATGAACCGGTCCTTATGGAGAGTGGCCAACCAGGCAGTAAGCACCATGCTGGCCCCCTAAACCATGTTTCTAACAAAACCAATTTTAACGAGACGTGAGCCCCTCAAACGGGCCACTCTCAGAATTAAGTTACATATACCATTAATCAAATTAATTAAAAAGGACCAAGTGTGTTATAGCGCGGCACCTAGCACAACTAACCAAAATGCAACCCAAAGGATATATATAGAGGATATAAAGTGGCTAGGAAAGTCCTTATAGGCATACAGTATTAAAATGCAGTATGAAATTATATTTAAAAGTGATAGGTGGTGTTCATGTTATACTTGCCTTCCTCAACCTATTCCCGCTGCTCAAACTGCTCAGAAGATTGCTCCTGGTACTGGTACTGGGGCTCCTCAGATGGATCGACGTCTACTCACGAGCACATGGCCAAAAACAAGGCACAACATAAACATACATGCAAACAATAGCAAAAACTAAGAAACAGTACAACAATACATGAAAACAGCAGACAAAACTAAGCTAGAACTATTCTACGTGCTACAACGATTGCGTGGACAAAAAGAACGCCTAAAACGGAACTAGAACGCGAAAACTAGAGCTAAAACAAGATCTAGGGGCTTTTCTGCAAGAAAAACTAACTTCCAGGGGCTTCTGCACAAAAACTGAGGACTAAAATGTAATTACTGAAAATATCCAGGGGCTAACACATGAAAAAGCCAGGGGTGGACGGTGGGTTCAAATCTGGGAAAACTCAGGGGCCTAACTGCTAAAAACTGGGCCTCAGTGTAATTATTTTTACACTAGCTAGGACCGCGGGTTAATAACCCAAAAGAGAAGCGGCTCTTTTGCAAGTTTGTGGGTGCTGACCGATATCTGGGACCTTTGACTCGGATCGGGTGGCTAGGGACCATTAGATTTAGATCGTGCGGCCTGTGATGGATGGTGCGCGGGGCAGCGGCGGAACACGCCGGAGCGCGGCGGCACACGGCCGCGGAGTCGCCGGAGTTCGCCAATCCGGCACTCCCGGAGTCCGTTCGGGCAGTGGTTTGGCCGAGTATGGAGTGCGCAGCGTGCGTAGTCCACCTGTGGGGTTAGTGGGGTTTCGGGGAGGCTCGTAGTGGTGGGCGCTAAGGCGGAGGCGGGTGCGCGCGGCGGGGCATCGCCGGCGTGTGCTCGTGCGGTTTTCTGGGGTGCGCTACGGCTAAAACAACTAGCGTAAAAGTACGGCGGGGAACTTGGGGTGCTCACCGAGCTCGGAAACGGCCGGAGACGTGACACAGCGGCGCCGACGGTGAGGACCGGCGGCGGAGGTGGGGCAGAGCTCGCGGTCCGGGTGCGGTGGTGGTCCTCCGGGTTCCTGGGCTCCTCGATTTGGTGCGTGGTCAGGCTGCAGAAGCGAACAGAGGGTCAGGGCGGCCGGAGCATCAACGGCGGCGAGGGATTTCGACGGCGGTGAAGCTTACCCGCGGCGAGGTCCGAACCCGATTCCGGCGTTGCAGGGGCCTAGACCGGGGAAGGAGTGCTCGAGGAGTCCCCTGGGGCTCAGGCGGAGCTATCGCGCTGCTTGGCCGGGGCTCCGGTGCGGCGGGGCGGGGTGGCCGCGGTGGCACCGAGCTCTTCTCCGCTCGTTGCTTAAAGGGCGGTGTAGGTAGGGTTTGCGGCGGATGCTGTGTGGAGGATAGGGTTCCTGGGGGACTGCGGCATTTTTGTAGAGGCGATGAACCTGGACATGCGTGCCCCGGGGTGGAAGGCGCGGCGTGGAAACACAGCCAAGGATCACGGCCGGCTTCTGTTGCGTGAGTGGAGGACGCGGGAGGAGGGAGATGGGGCCGATAGGTGGGGCCGCGGTGTCGGTGACAGCGACGCGCGAACGGACGACGCGTGAGGCGGGCTGCTGTGCGCGAGCTGGGCCAGAGTGGGAGCGGCGCTAGCTGGGCCGCTGGGCTGAGCGGGGCGCAGAGCAGGCCGAGGGGAAGAGAAGGAAAGGGAGCGGGCTGGGCCAAAGCGGGGTGAGAAAGTGGGCCGCCGGGTTGGTGCTGGACTGGGCCGCGGAGAGAGGCAGCAGCTGGGCCCGCGTGGAAGTGGGTTGGGCCAGCTGGGCTGAGGGTTGGGTTTAGGTTTCTTTCCTTTTTCTTTTCCTTTTCTTTTTCAAACTCACTCAAACTATCTATTTGAATTCAAATCAAATTTGAATTCAAACTCCTATGCACTCAAACAATTAAGAAATATGCACCAACATGAATGCACACACATTTTAGCCCTAAAATAAATTTTAATTATTTTATGAAGCAAAAATAAATTATTAATTCAAGGTTAAGCAAATTAAATCCTAGAAAATTAAATAAAGCCAATTAAATTTATTATTAAATACTGAAATTTGAATTAGGGTGTTACATATCCTACCCCCTTATAGGAATCTCGTCCCAAGATTCTAGGCTGGCTAGCAAAGAGATCAGGATAGGTCTTCATCAACTCCTCTTCCTTCTTCTGGCAAGTCCTTCGAAAAGACATCCGGGAATTCAGACACCACGCGAATACCATCCGTGGGTCTAGCCTCCATCTGATGAAGAAAACCAGAGGGCTCTGTAGCATTGACTGTCACCTCTTGGCCATCAGATGTTGACAAGTGAACTGACCGCTGTGCACAATCAATACGGACTCCCCACTTGGCAAGAGTATCCATTCCCAGAATCACATCAATACCCTTGGTGTCTATCACCATTAGACTTGCACTGAACTTTACCCTCCCTATGGAAACACTGACTCTGGGGCAGAAGATATGAGACCTCAATTGTCCTCCAGGTGAAGATACTAACATGCACCTCTTTAATGTGCTAGTACGAATACCATGGTGCTCGACAAAAGACTGTGAAATAAAGGAATGCGTAGCACCAGTATCAAAAAGCACCGTAGCTGGATATGAGTTGACCATGGACGTACCAATAACCACATTCGGAGACTCGGCCGTCACATGGTTCACCTTCCCCTGTCATGGTGCCCTGGGTTGGGCTCGGCGCCCCTGCTGTCCTGCCTGCCGTGGAGCCAGTGAAAAGCATTTCTGTGGACAATTTTTGGTATAATGACCTTTTTGCCCGCATTGGTAGCACATGCGGTGGTGGTGAATGGCGCTACTTGGTTGACCTCCCTGTGAACTTAACATCACATCTTGCATCATTTCTTCTGCTTGCTTTTTGGACTCCTTGCGGCCGCGTGGCTGAATCACATTCATAGTGATAGTCAATCCATCAACATAATCATAGAGTGCTTGGTTCTTGACTTGTGTATCTATAGAGCATTCAAGATCCTTTCTTTTCTGGATGGTCTGTAGGTCATCGACCGATGGACTGTCGAGGAAAAGGGAATCCTTTGCTAGCTGCTCTTGATGAGACCTCTTCCTCTTTGTACTGGAGAACAACCTCTGGTTCCTCCTAGTTGTGGCTTCATCTTCAGTCGCACGAACTTGACGACAGGGAACACCATAGAATTGGCAACACGGGCAAGTTTTCTCACCATCACCCATTGCACTGTCTCCAAGGTCTTTTTGTCCTGCCGACATCTGAGCTGGGATAAAAGAAAACACGGATTGGTAATGTCAAGGAAGAGAGAAAAAGCCCACTATGTAAGGTTTTATTTTATTTAGACAACACTGCCCATGCATCACTGCTGCTAACTCTAGATAGGTGTGGCATAAATCCGAAAGAGGGGACTATAGCATAACTCTTCTGCCTCATCTGAGAGACTCTCAAATTCTCGTGTTCTATCTGTAGGCCGGGGTGTCACATCCCTACCCCCTTACAGAAACCGACGTCCTCGTCGGTGGATTCTGGAATGTCGCATCCTCTTCGCGCTATCCTTCTTCTCAACAAGCAAAACAGAAGCCCAAGGCATGATAAGGTAGAGAGGATAGAGTGGATGGTTTTACCCCCAACGATCTAACTCATTTTATTAATTATTTAACTTTAACTTAAAACTAATTTTCATTAAACAAATTTAACTACTAAACTATGCAATCAACCAAAGATCCAAATCAAACATTTGCATAATAACAAGCATACAAAAGTTCATTCTTTAGTAGAGTTTAACACACGACTCGACTAACGCAACGCATCGCAGAATGTTCTATCGTGCTGAGGTCAGGGGATCCTAGACTAAAAAGGGTCGGTGAGATACTTCAGGGCCAAAGCTACGGAAACTAATTATATAGAGAAAAATTAAGGGAAGACGAGTAAGAAATTCAAAATAAAAGGAGTATAATAGCAAAATAGTTTCAGCAGACAAGGCTGAGAGAGAAAAAGTCCTAAAACTCGACCAGTTCTATCTAGGCTTTCGTCCTACAGACGATACAGCTCTGATACCACTCTGTAACACCCGGTTTATAAAAGGACATAAACCGAGCAATCATATACGTGCCAGGATTAAGTCACACGTATATACAACAGAATGAACAGTATATCACAGCACATATCACGTAAAAAGACATAATAAAGTGAGTACGAAAGTTATTTATTATATTAATGACAACATGTCTGATACAGCGGAAGCGTAGAATACATATACAAAGTCTCTCGGAAGCTGGGCGCCACAGGGACGTCGACTGGGAAACGAATGCCTAGAAGTCCTTGTACTGCTGGTAGCTCCAGGTGAACTCCCTCGCGTCGGCAGGAACTAAGCAGCAGTAGAGTATCCCCAAGAGGAAAAAGAGTAGAGTAGGCAAGAGTGAGTACACAACTTGTACTCAACAAGTATAACACAAACTATAAGGCTCTAAGGTTGGCTGACTCAACTGCATTAGCTTTTAAGTCTTGGCAAAATTTTATTAAAGCTAATTACTACAAGTTGATGAATTACCATAAACCCAGTTACATAGTAATTAATCAATATTAACCATGAACTACTGAGAACCAAACAACAACCATACCAAAACCCCGAGAGGCACCCCCCGCGTCGAAAGGAGATAACCCCACTAATCAAAAGGAGGATCTGGGCCGCTCATGACCGTGAGCATGGCTAGTATACCAGTTTTACACTCTGCAGAGGTTGCACATCTTTACCCACAAGTCGTGAGCTACGCCAGTTGTTCATCACACTTCCTTAGGTGAGATGACTAGCAAACTCACTACGAGGCCGTTACAAATGACACGTTGATAAGGTGTAACCGCTAAGGAATCAGGCTCCGCAACGATGGTGACCACCTCGAGGGGTACGCAGACCAAGCCTCGTAGCCTGGGGACCATTGAAGCTCACCACCCCTCCTGCCCCATCGGTAAGTTACTCCCGAACCAAAATGACCTAATTAGTAAGACAAGACCGTCCCATTCCAATCTTGTGGTAGCACTGTTGTCCCAGGTTGTCTCTCTATGAACCGGTCCTTATGGAGAGTGGCCAACTAGGCAGTAAGCACCGTGCTGGCCCTAAACCATGTTTCTAACAAAACCAATTTTAACGAGACGTGAGCCCCTCAAACGGGCCACTCTCAGAATTAAGTTGCATATACCATTAATCAAATTAATTAAAAAGGACCAAGTGTGTTATAGCGCGGCACCTAGCACAACTAACCAAAATACAACCCAAAGGATATATATAGAGGATATAAAGTGGCTAGGAAAGTCCTTATAGGCATACAGTATTAAAATGTAGTATGAAATTGTATTTAAAAGTGATAGGTGGTGTTCATGTTATACTTGCCTTCCTCAAACTGTTCCTACTGCTTGAACTGCTCAGAAGATGGCTCCTGGTACTGGTACTGGGGCTCCTCAGATGGATCGACGTCTACTCACGAGCACATGGCCAAAAACAAGGCACAACATCAACATACATGCAAACAATAGAAAAAACTAAGAAACAATACAACAATACATGAAAACAGTAGACAAAACTAAGCTAGAACTATTCTACGCGCAACAACGATCGCGTGGACATAAAGAACGCCTAAAACAGAGCAAGAACGCGAAAACTAGAGCTAAAACAAGATCTAGGGGCTTTTCTGCAAGAAAAACTAGCTTCCAGGGGCTTCTGCACAAAAACTGAGGACTAAAACATAATTACTGAAAAGATCCAGGGGCTAACATGTGAAAAAGCCTGGGGTGGATGGCGAGTTCAAATATGGGAAAACTCAGGGGCCTAACTGCTAAAAACTGGGCCTCAGTGTAATTATTTTTACACTAGCTAGGACCGCGGGTTGATAACCCAAAAGAGAAGGGGCTCTTTTGCAAGTTCACGGGTGCAGACTGGTATCTGGGACCTTTGACTCGGCTCGGGTGGCTAGGGGCCGTTAGATTTAGATCGTGCAGCCTGGGATGGATGGTGCGCGGGGCAGCGGCGGAACACGCCGGAGCGCGGCGGCGCACGGCCGCGGAGTCGCCGGAGTTCGCCAATCCGGCACTCCCGGAGTCCGTTCGGGCTGCGATTTGGCCGAGTGTGGAGTGTGCAGCATGCGTAGTCCGCCTGTGGGGTTAGTGGGGTTTCGGGGAGGCTCGTAGTGGTGGGCGCTAAGGCGGAGGCGGGTGCGCGCGGCGGGGCATCGCCGGCGTGTGCTCGTGCGGTTTTCTGGGGTGCGCTACAACTAAAACAACTAGCGTAAAAGTATGGCGGGGAACTTGGGTGCTCACCGAGCTCGGAAATGGCCGGAGACGTGACGCAGTGGCGCCGACGGTGAGGACCTGCGGCGGAGGTGGGGCGGAGCTCGCGGTCCGGGTGCGGTGGTGGTCCTCCGGGTTCCTGGGCTCCTCGATTCGGTGCGTGGTCAGGCTGCAGAAGCGAACAGAGGGTCAGGGCGGCCGGAGCATCAACGGCGGCGAGGGATTTCGACGGCGGTGAAGCTTACCCGCGGTGAGGTCCGAACCCGATTCCGGTGTTGCAGGGGCCTAGACTGGGGAAGGAGTGCTCGAGGAGTCCCCTGGGGCTCAGGCGGAGCTATCGCGCTGCTTGGCCGGGGCTCCGGTGCGGCGGGGCGGGGTGGCCGCGGTGGCGCCGAGCTCTTCTCCGCTCGGAGCTTGAAGGGCGGCGTAGGTAGGGTTTGCGGCGGATGCTGTGTGGAGGATAAGGTTCCTGGGGAACTGCGGCGTGTTTATAGAGGGGATGAACCTGGACATGCGTGCCCTGGGGTGGAAGGCGCGGCGTGGAAACACGGCCAAGGATCACGGCCGGTTTCTGTTGCGTGAGCGGAGGACGCGGGAGGAGGGAGACGGGGCCGACAGGTGGGGCCGCGGTGTCGGTGACAGCAACGCGCGAGCGGGCGACGCGTGAGGCGGGATGCTGCGCGCGAGCTGGGCCATAGTGGGAGCAGTGCTAGCTGGGCCGCTGGGCTGAGCGGGGCGCTGAGCAGGCCGAGGGGAAGAGAAGGAAAGGGAGCGGGCTGGGCCAAAGCGGGGTGAGGAAGTGGGCCGCCGAGTTGGTGCTGGACTGGGCCGTGGAGAGAGGGAGCAGCTGGGCCCGCGTGGAAGTCGGTTGGGCCAGCTGGGCTGAGGGTTGGGTTTGGGTTTCTTTCCTTTTTCTTTTCCTTTTCTTTTTCAAACTCACTCAAACTATCTATTTGAATTCAAATCAAATTTGAATTCAAACTCCTATGCACTCAAACAATTAAGAAATATGCACCAGCATGAATGCACACACATTTTAGCCCTAAAATAAATTTTAATTATTTTATGAAGCAAAAATAAATTATAAATGCAAGGCTAAGCAAATTAAATCCTAGAAAATTAAATAAAGCCAATTAAATTTATTATTAAATACTGAAATTTGAATTAGGGTGTTACATTTTGTCTGCATCTTCTAATCATTACTTTTTGTAGGATGACGATTGTGACCCTCCGATAGTCAGCAGAAGTGGCAAGCCAATCAATTATGCCTTGCCAGCTGATAAACCCAACATCGGTCATGGCGCTCCATCCATCACAGATGTGGCCACTGGGAAAAAATGCAAGTTATCTAACACCAAGGAAACAACTCGCAAGAAGAAGAAATCCCCATGCCTATCCTCATAGATGACCTGGCAAATCCTCCTTCCCCACCTTCAGAAGGTAAATTCTTGAATTGTTTTGTAATTTTACTATGTCTGGACATTGACCATATCTTCAATTTGTGATTAAGATACCCCCGAGGATCAATCTAAAGGAGATGAAGGAGATTCTCAGAGTACACCTCCTCACACATCATCAATTATTCAGGTACTGATCTGTAGGGATATGGGCAGCGAAAAACAAAAATTTTCTACCTATACCCAGGAACTACTACTGTTATACATCACGGGATTACCACTAGACGTGCGGGTGTGGAACTTCTGTAGCGCATTGGTGTAGTGCAGATGGAAGCCGGCAGTGCAATTGCGAGATCCTCCTCACGTGCAGTTTGTCCTTGTGCAGCAGATACAGCACTTCCAAGGTATCGACACGTACGGGAAGAAGTGTCGCGCTCCGGACTGCTAGATCCGCGAGAGCGACCTAGGGCTTCGGTGCGCAGGAGGGGCGGCCAGCAATGGGGGCGCTGCTACTGTAGCACGACTAGGAAGGGGCTAGGGTTGTCCCTTGGGCACCCCCCACTTTGCTTTTATAGCTCTTGGGGCACCCCTTAGGTGGGCTCGTCTTGGGCCCCACCTTGGGTGCCCGCTTTTGGGCATGAAAGGCCCATTAGTGCACCTAAGCCCAGTCTAATTGGGATCTCTTCCTTATCAGGCTTCTTTCCCTTAAGTGTGTGACCCTATGGGCTTACATGCGAATAGACATGGCCCGAGTACCCTTACTCGGCCCAATAGTAGACAGCGGCCTCTAGCAAGACTTGTTAACTCCTATGCGCACGCAAAGATCATATCAGACAAGCTGTCACAATGTCATATACATGTTGTTCCTTTTGCCTCATGATATTTGGTCTTGCTCTAAGCTGACCTCTCTTTCTCGATGTCGTGATTCAGATCCTTAGTTAACACTTAACCTCAGCATGGCCATGCACTTCTTTATCTGACTCACTTGAGGGGCCCAGAGATATCTCTCTCAGGTAGAGGGGCAAATCCCATCTCGACTGCCCATGTCTCACAGCATGCTTCTTGGCAAACCCGAAAACCACCTTTATAACTACCTAGTTACGGAGTAGCGTTTGATGGCTCCTAAGTAAGTCAATTCACATCTTAAGTACATGCGATAATCTCAGGTCTAAGGACACAACATACATATTGTGTAATGAGAAATCACCATCTCTTGTGTTGGGTCAGTTCAGACTCATGTCCTACATGAGTTCACACTATTAGTTTGACATCTCCATGTCCATGACCTGTGAAACATAGTCATCAACTAATACATGTGCTAGTCTAATATTTATGTGTGTCCTTGCATGAACTCCGACTAGGAACATCTTTAGAATAACCATACAAGTAAAGAGTTTCACAAACAATTCACATAATCGTCAATTAATACAAGTTGCCTTTCATGGATATTCAATGAACACTTTATTAATCATGAATACAAGGAAATATGATCATCTCTATGACTGCCTCTAGGGCATATTCCCTACGTGATCCACCCAGCAAACGCTCAAATCCTTTCATGCCCCTGAGTCTGACATCTCTTCTTCTCTGATTCTATCAGGTGCAGCACTCAGCTTCAGCTCCTAGGAAATCTAGGATAGACTCCCCATTAATCCAGGTACAATTCCAGAACTTATTCACATACGTATTCTGCAAATTTCTAACAATTACGTTTCAGCTCGACGATCAAGCACTAACTGGGTCATCTGATCAGCCGAACATCATGATCCCGGCTTCTTCATCACTGCCCCTCGCTCCTGCTGGCTCCAATTTCGATGAAATAAACCTGAAGCAAGTAGGCATCTTTCTTCTCAGCCGATCTTACAACATCTATTGCTTTTATCGGTTATTCTGGCTCTTGTTTTCTTTTTAGGCACAAGAATCCCCGGACAATAGCATGTTCGCTTTCCAGATCGGAGCTACTTCTCGAGAAGAAGAAGAAGAAGAATTGGCCAAATCAGTGGCATTATCTGACGATGTCAAGGCCAAGCTTCAAGAAACACTTCAGTTCTTGCATCAAGACATCGGCCAACTGGTTAAAAACGCTAAGCCGATTCGTGCCAACCTAGAAGATCTGGAAGGCAAGCTCCCAGAATCAATTGAAGAAGCGTTGACTCCTGCAGCCTTTATTGAGAGCAATCGAGTGCAAGTTCTTAGGGCTCAGAAACAACTCGCTGATCACCTTCAGCAAGAGGAGATCATTAGCCAAAGAGACAAATCGAAGGCCCTTGTGGAGTCAGCCTGTGATGAAATCAAGTCTCTGAATGATACTCAGGCTACCACCCGAAGAAACAAGGTTGAGTTGGAAGCCAAGCGCGACCGTCTTCTGTAGGAGCTTAACAAAGTAAACCAGGCGATAGACACCGCAGATCATGACCTCTCACAGATCCCATCGGCCATCACCAGACTCGAAGGGGAAAGACAAAAGAATGCTCGCCAAGCTTACCAACTTCACAAGAGTCTGCGGCCGATTCCTCGCTCATCAGAGAGTGATAATCAAGTAATTCAAGTTGTTGATCAGATTCGACTCTGTGTGATAAAAGTGATCCAAGAGGCTCTAGGATCACTGTAAAAACTTCTTCTAACACTCTGTGCTATAATCTTCAGAAGTTGCAAACAGTCTGACCAAACCTCAAAAACATGTCTTCTTTATATTTTATTGCTCTAAGGGCGACTCATATCGCGTCGGCCATGTTACAACCAATGCATCTACCTTACAATCGGCTTTACACATTTTTGCACTAAAGGTAATACTCCTTAGTATTGGCTATAACTGACAATCTAGCCGATATCACAACCGGCCATACCTTCCATCAATCAAGACTCATCTGAAGAATCCCTAGTTTTTATCGATGCAACTTCATAATCAGCCATTCGAAAGAAATCCTTCTCCCACGCTTGACCAGAAAGGCAATTCATACGATCATAACTTACTATGTGAGCCTCAGCCGATGCCACACTGAAGGATGAATCGGCAGATACTATCTCAACAGCATCATCGACCCACTGAATTAAACATTGATGCATAGTAGATGGAATGCAACAATTGTCACGAATCCAATCTCGACACAGGAGCAAACTGTAGGAACCTTTTCCGTTAATAACGAAAAAAGTGGTAGGAAGGGTCTTACTGCCAATTGTTAGATCAATGCACAATGCCCCCAATGCCTTAAGATGTTGCTTTTTATCATCTTCTGGCTTTTCAAATGTCGCTGGTAATGGCTCCAAATTCAATTGTGCCATAGCTTCTTCCAACTCTGGCTTTTGATCCTCAATATCTGGCGCCATGAACTCCTTTAGCATTATAAAAACCATATTAATCAACGCAGCCGATGATCCAGAATCTCGATCATCATCAGCTCTTGGCTTAACACGCCGAACTTGTGACTTGACTCCTTTCTTGCTCGGAGTTTGCTCTTGCTCTTATTCTATGATCTCCAGTTGACATAGCCTCTGAACACCCCACTTTTGTGATCTGCTCAAACCCCCTGGAAACCATTAAGGTTGATTAGTGCGATCGGAATGCGGCTAGCATTCTGGATCTCTTCGCATCGGCTGATGATCTTGCACCCTGTCATCGGCCATCTGCTCTAGCCGATCATGTGCGAGCACTCTTCTCCCAATAGGATCACACAACATGGTCCTGCCCCCTAGTCGATCATGCACCGATACCTTTTTTCCTAGCCGATCATGCACCGATACCTTTTTTCCTAGCCGATCATGCACAGGAGTACGCTCACGTCGATGACGTGGCCTTTTATATGATCGGCTGCCTTGACCATTGCATTCGGGACAATCATATGCTGATGGTAATGTCAACCCTTCTTCCCAATAGTAGACAAAGAAAGGACATCTCCAATGCTCCTTCTCACGACGTGCCCCCGCCTCTTTGCACTGTTGTCTCTCGCGGTAACGCTGGAACTTGCTCAACAGCATCTGAGATGTGACACGTCTTCGTGGCGCCGAAGAACATTCGACCTCTTCTTGTGGACCCTTCCCTTTGACTTCATCAGCCATTATCTGTGCCTTGGCATCAACAACTCTAGATTTTCTAGCCGATGATGACGTCAGGACCTTGTCTTGAGGAAGACTCTTGTCTTTGACCACATCCACCATATTAGTGGCAAACGGATGCTTGTCAATCTTCATCATCCTCTTGGGTGTTTCAAATTTCAGCTTTCCCTGCTCAAAGGCCAATTGAATCTGCTGCCGGAAGACCTTGCATTCATTTGTATCATGCGACGTGGTGTTAGCCATTTGTAGTACTTCATATTTTTGAGTTCCTCTTCCGACAGGATCTTGTGATATGGTTAAATTTGATCAACCCTTCCGACAATAACAAGTCAAAGATCTTGTCGCCCTTGGTGATGTCAAACCCGTACGACTCGGGTTCCTTTTTCCCAAATGGACACGTCACCGGCTTCTTAGTGTTTTGAATCCACTCAGCCGATGCGACCGTTTCTTGCTCCTCACCAGAATCATGATCAGTAGAATATTCTACATAGTTTATTTTCTTCTAAAAAGGTTTCTTAGACTCATACGATCGAGTCTCTCCTGTGATCCGGCTCGCGATTTGGCTGATGCTCTCAAACTCTTGTGATGCATATTTATCTTTAATGTGTGGCAAAAGTCCATTAAAGGCAGTATCGGTTGTTGACATCTCTGAACCTTTGAATGAAAGCATCCACTGATTCATCACTCCTTTGTCTCAAGCCAGTCAAATCGGTCAACTTTAATTCAGTAATTCCAGAGTAGAAGAACTGATGAAATTGTCTTTCAAGATCGGCCCAATATAATATGGAATTTGCTGGCAAAGTGGTGAACCATGCAAAGGCCAATCTAGATAAAGACAAGGAGAACAACCGAACCATGAGTGCGTCTTGATTGGCCGCTTCTCCCAACTGCAGAAGGAATTTGTTAACATGTTCCATCGTAGAAACTTCTCCCTGTCCTGAAAACTTAGTGAAGTTCGGTATCTTGTACTTGTGTGGGAGAGGAATCTGATTATAGGCCAAAGGATAAGGAGTCTTGTACATAACAGACTGCTGCTTTGGCCTTAAGCCAAACTGCTCCCTCATTACTTCAGCTATTTTAGAAGTCCAATCAACCTGCTGATCAACCTCTGGCATCTGCTAAGGAGAAACCATGTTTGCTGGATTTGTTTCCGTCGCAGGTTGTGGTGACATAGGAGTCATCGGCCATCCCGCCGATGCCATCTGATGTGCTTGCTGAGCCACTCGATTGGGTGACTACTGAGTCAATGCCAAAGCAGAGGTATTAGGTGCAGTCGGCTGCACTGCCGATGCATCTTGCTGGGAACCCATGGGCTGAGTAGCCGATGGAGCTGGCTGAGGAGCCATCGGCTGAGAAACCGATGCATTAAACTGTGCATTGGACTTCGGGGGTAAAGAAATCCGGAGGCATACCATACCTAGTAGCTAGATTCCATCCTTTTGGAAATCCAAATGCAGATCCACCTTCCACATCTATAGGAATAGGCGGAGTAGTCGAATAGACAGGAGCCGTTGGAGCTGTAGATGTTGCAGCAGTAGCTTGTTTTGATGCTTGACTGTTACTTGCTTCTGGTTGGCTATTTTGAGCCGACAAAGCTGTTGCCATAGACACTTCCAGAGGAACATAGTTCATCTAATCTGGCTGTATATAACAAGGACCCACACAGCCTGGAAATGTGTCCTCTGCAAAAGTCTTGACCACCGTATTGTGCATCGTATTGCCCATGACTGTAGCGCTCTTGATGAATGCTTGAGCCACAGCTTGGGATATGGTGTCTACCATCTTGTTTTCACGTTGTATGACTTGAGGCATTCTCATTTGAATCTTTCTATAGCTTTAAGATACTCCTTCTGTTGATCCTCCTTGAGCTTGCTTTCATCAGCAGAGATCTAGTTATCTTCACTGACTTCAGATTCAGCACCGGTTTTTGTCATGTTGAAGCTTCTGGTCCCACTGGGCATGCCAAAAGACAGTTGATCCCAAAATCAATACACTGGAATCCGAGGGCAAGTGTTCGCCAAGCTTCGGAAAGTCAACCAAGCGTGCCAGTCAATTTGACCTGTAATTGACAAGGGATAAAACAAAGTTAAATTCGAAAGCGCATCGGCTGGGATTCCGAATATCTCTCACACAGACGTATCGGCAAGTTCCGCCGATAGGGAAAATGACAAAAAGATATTAAATGCAGGTGTGTAGTAAACGAGCGCGTCGGCAGATTCAGCCGATGCGAAAAACGACAAAATCAGCTTAGAACGGCCGATTGCACATGTGTAACAATATCTAAGCTACGAATGTGTAACTTAAATGATGTAACTCGAAATAGATCTAAACCGGCTTTTATGATAGCAATGTGTTATTACAAATTCTAAAGCCGATCTAATATGCTTCTGAGTGGATAGATGTGATAATAGCCAAAAACATAGGAAAAACCTACAAATCTTGCCGATATCGAAAAATTGTGAATTAATCTACACGAGAAAACAACGATGTGCCCGATATCAAAGCCTAGATAAACTCGATAACTTTTGAATAGATCTGAACGAACCTACAGCGATACGCCCAGTAGTGAAAGCTCAAATATACTCAGTAAAATGAAAACTCACCACCAAATCAAGTCGCTCGAATGTGAGACGTCCTTGATCAACTTGAAAGAACTCGCCGAAAAGAAAAGAAAAGTGGCGAAGTCGCCGAAAAGTAAAGTGCGAGGAAATTGTAAAGAGTTTGTTGTATTGGATGTGTGACAACTTTTTACAGTTCTGTACAACTGATATGTATAATCTACGCTGACAAGTCCTAGCCGATTACGGCAAACATATTACTTAACCTAAAAGATAAAAACTTCCTAATTTAAACTATAATAAAATACTACAACCAAATCGCCAGATTCCTTGTAAAACTCGGGCTTCCTTCCTTCTTCCGGACTCATCGTCAACTCTCATCGGCCGATCACCAAAACATACGGATCAGCATCTTCATGGAATATTCTTCTAGTCCATCGGCTGCAACTTCATCGGCCGTACATGTTTTGGTTTCTTTCAAATTGGCAACCTTTCTTTCATGATATCATCTTTCTTGACACGTGTTAAAAAACGGTGTCAACACGACCATTTCCAGGCGTCAACTTGATCAGAAAATCATGAGAGTTTGCATTTCTTACACACATCTTTATCCAATAAATTCCCTAAACCACACTTCACCTTCTAGAAAATGCAAGTTGTGTTTTTGAGCTAATATGCAGGTTGCAAGCACACTTTGGCCCGACATAAAATCACAAAAAATATCAGAGCATCACTAGCCGGCTTTGATATCCAAGTGTAGCCCAAGAACCAACCCAAATCCGCTTAAGACAGGCCGTACCGCAGTGTTCAGACCAGAGGAGGCCCAGACAAGCCTAGTCGGCCGACCGGCCCATGGGCCCCACCGCCTTAAGCTTGCTATGTGGCAGCTTGGGATTGGCTCACAATGTCGGTTTGCTGAGGATTGGCAGCTTCTCACCCCTGGCTCCCTGCTATAAAGACAAAGGGCGGGGTAGAGAATGAGAACACACACACACACACACCTCAACACACTCACCTCTTGCGTAGTCTTTAGTAGAGTTTAGGAGAAGTCTAGTAGTCATCGAGTCGCCGGAGTTGCTCGAGAGTTCTGGTATGGGTTCATCTCTAGCTCTCTCTTGTAATATTCGGTTGTTTGTAATAGAATTAGACTATGGTTACCGATATCTGCTCGAAGTATGTTCTGAGTTATCGGATATATGCTTCTTGATCTAGTTGTGTTATTGTTCAATGCTTGCATTGCATGATCACCCTGTGCTTGCGATGGTTAACATATCGGCCTTAGAACTCTATCAACTGCTCCAGTATTCGTATGTTTGCTCTAGTGTGATGTTTGTCCATCCGGAGGGTGGGGGCTCTGCACAGGATACTAGAGTATTGCTTACTAGTGTAGACATGGTGTCTAGATTAGCTAAGAATTACTGGATGTCAACTATACCCACGGTTTGTAGAGGTAGCCGGTAGGTGGTGACAGCCCTGTTCGAGCCCTAGTAATTCTCCACGTTCGGTATGGGGGGTATGAGGTGCATAAAGTCGCCGGGGTGTACGGGCTCCTCTCGTTGCTTCGATAGCGGTCTCCCTATTGTCTAGTTTAATCTATGATGATCTAACCATAAGATGGCATAGATATAGCTAGCCTAGCATAGTTGACTCGAGCTCTAACTTCTACCTTGCTCCCGGGCTAAAGCATCTTTTCATTTTATTTATTTAGTTATTTATCTAGAGGGTAGTTTGTGTGTATGTTACACTACCTCCTACCATGTTATCTATCTTACCCCTATTTATGCAAGAGAATATCCAATCTAGATAAAGTTCATCAACTAGTCTATATCTCTTCATTCACCGCCTTCCTTGCGAAAATATAAATGACACCCTGGTATACTCCCGGGTAAAATGCTACAGTGGTATTCCGTGCGCTTGCGGATTTATTCATAGTTAATGAAATACTGCCACCTCAATTGGCGTCTGCGGGCGTCATCGCTGTTTTTCCGGTGGTGACGCTGGTAGGCGCCAACAAGCATTTTTGGAGCTATTGCCGGGGAAGGCACAGATTGAAGTATATAGACAAAGTTATGAACAAAATCAAAATTGGTATTCGCTTGCTAAACAGACTAACTTGGCTTTGTTTTCTTGTGTTCGTTGATATGAAAATAGGGTAGTGTATGACCGGTTTCGACTTGCTGCAAAACATTCATTCCAATCCAGAGTCACTTTTGAGGAGGACGCGAGCTCTCTCGTATCACCTCGGAGACCACTCTCGGCAGCCGAACCAGTCATCGCATCATCGTCAGCTTCTCAAGCTATGGCCAGAAGACACTCTGTGATTACTCTGCTCCGTCTGCTAAATAGGTCCCCACTGGGCCCGAGGTTAACACCGGAGGGGAAAATTTCAAGATCAAGATGGGTCTCATTACGATGGTGCAGGCCAGCCCTATCTGTGGCAAGGCCAATGAGGATGCCAACGCTCATCTCTAGCAGTTCCTAGAGATCTGCAATACTTTTGTTATCAAGGGTGTATCGCCAGATGCAATCTGGTTCCATCTGTTTCCGTTCTCTCTTGGGTAGAGTGAAGCAATGGTTTTATGCTAACAAGGCTGTTCTGGACACTTGGGACAAATGTGCCAAGGCGTTCCTCGCGAAATTCTTTTCGACGAGCAAAACCAATGCTCTTCATGGACGGATTACGAATTTCCAGCAGGCATTGTTGACGGTCGTTAAGTGCAAAATATGACCGTCAACTATACTCACAAGAGAAAAAAACCATGCCTCTTACTCACATATTTGTATCACTAACCTAGCTCCATAGTTGTTTTGGGGAATTTATGTTTTTAGGAGCACAAGTCCGGAATAAGAAGAAAACACGAAGAATACGCAGGCGAAGTCACAGAATATCGCGTCCTACGTAGCAAGAACAAAAGAGGCCCACCTGATAGACCAAACCGACCAACCAAGACCCGGCACTTACTATCTGACATCAGGGCCCACCAAGAAGTCTCCCAGAGAAGGACGGTGGCCAGAGGTGGCAAGGTGGGGCTGGCTGAACCAGTGGTTCGGCCGAACCCCCCTAAGTCCTGTCCAGGTGCATTTTGGCGGGAAGATTGATCTGATCCTCCTAAAGGCGGTTTGCAATGTTTCCATACGGGGAGATGGCGGGAACCGACCTCAAGCACTATAAGAGGGGCCTCTCACCACTCTCTCAAACACTCACCACTTGGAGAAGCCTCTCTCTCACTCTCATTATGACTTGAACTCCTTAGGGTAGTGGAGCTAGGCTAGTACTTCATTTCCTTAGCGAATCCAGTCATCTCGGGGTCGGCGAGCAATCCTCGGCCTCCGGTATGGCTTTGTATTCTGATTCTCGTTATGCTATTCATAAAGAGTTCGTTCTTGGTTATCTTGCTATGTTCTTAGCCTGCATAGCCAAGTTCTGTTCTTATTCAAGTTGTATTAGTTGCCTGCTTAGACCAGATGATCTGTGTATGGATATTGGTTCGTTGTTCTTTCGGGCTTGCCTTAGCGTCTTACCTGTCCATCCAAAGGGTGGGGGACCCGGGGGCGCTAGGGTAGTGACCACGTATGCGGGTGTGGGGCTCGGGTATGCGGGATCCCTTGGATATGACGGTGCTCCACGGTGTGACTGGGGTAGACCGCAGGTGGTGACAGCCTTGTCGGTCTGCCGGGAAGCTGCTTCTTGGTTAGCGTACTCCTTGACGTTCGGGTATCGTGTAGGAGTTCATGCAAAGATGAAACAGACTGGACGTTCTCCAGTACGGGTCATTCTCCCCGATGTCCCTAATTTCCCGGCACCTGCAGCTTTAAGCATGTGACTAACATAACTTCTCTGCTAACATGAATAGTATGCTACGATCTTGTTTGCCTATCCTCCCACTAACCATAGCTGTATCTGTTTATTCTTTATTCATGAGAGTTGGTTGATCTTGTGTGTGTCACATTACCCTCGATTATCTTTATTATCACTTACCCCTGTATGATCAGCAGTTTACACCTTATCTCATAATTGTTATGGTTATGTATCTAGTAAACATCTTTACACACCATAGCCATCCCTTGGGAAAATACAAATTACGATACACTGAATACTTTCGAGTGAAATGCTACAACGGAATATCCGTGCGCTTGCGGATCCTTCTGTAATTTTTAAGACATACCGCACGCCGTCCCATGGCGTCACCGCTGTGGGGCGGCCGTCTCGGTGTTTCTTGGCGCCGTTGCTAGGAACTAACCATTCCTAGTGATTGCACTAAGAAATGCCAACAAGCATTTCCGGCGCCGTTGCCGGGGAATGGCACTAGGTGTAAAGATTTTACTAATGCATAAACATGGCATTGTGAATAAGAGGTAGCTACTATTATCTTTTGTTTTCTCCTGATTGGATGAAAACAGGGTAGTGTATGATTGGTTTCTCCTTGCCGACAAACTTTGCTGGAAATCCCGAGAAGCTCGTGAAAAGGATCCGACCTCGCGTCGTCCCTCCTCAGCTCTCGTTGTCGACAAGCGAGCCCGCTTTCCAGGCACTAGCAACAACAACCGAACCCATGGCTGAGAAGACTCTCTGTGACTTTTCCGTCCCCTTAGCCGCCAATGTTGCGACTGGACCCTACGCTGATGTTGGGGACGTGAACTTCGAGCTAAAGTCCAGCCTCATAAACATGGTGCAGGCTAGCCCATTCTGCGGCAAGCCAAACGAGGACGCCAACGCCCACCTCCAGAACTTTCTGGAGCTCTGCAAGACCGTAACCATACGGGGTATTACGGCTGACATCATCAGGCTTCGCTTGTTTCCTTTCTCCCTCCTGTGGAAAGCGAAACAATGGTTTTATCAGAATACAGAAGCTGTCAACACGTGGGACAAATGTTCCGCGGCATTCCTCGCCAAGTTCTTCCCGCTAGGCAAAACAAATGCCTTGCGAGAAAGAATTTCAAGTTTCCAGCAGACAGGGATGGAATCCATCCCGGAAGCTTGGGAGAGACTCCAAGAGTACATACTCATCTGTCCTCATCCTGGGATGGATGAGTGGCTCGTACTCCAAAGCTTCTACAACAGGCTAACAACTACATCAAGAGCCCACATGGACGCTGCTGCTGGAGGAGCCTATCTAGATCTGACGATTGCCAAGGCCAAGGCCTTGATTGAAAAGATGGTCTCCAACCAGGGCTGGAACGAGGAGTGTTCCCAGCCCCGAACCAAGGGCGGAATGCATACCGTCAAGGAGATGGATATGGTTGTCGCCAAGATGGACCTCCTACTCAAACATATACACGAAAGGGCGGAATTCAAAGAGCACAGGAACAACTATGCCCAAGCCATGAACTTGTACTTAACGTGCAAGGTTTGTGGTAATGGTGGACACTCGGGGAATGACTTTCCCGAGACCCGTGAAGATGCGGCCTACATCAACAACAATAACAACAGGTTTCGTCCACAAGGAGGCCAAGGGCGGGGTCAAGCATGCCCACCATTCCAAGGAGGAGGTAATAATTTCAACCCCAATTTCAATTTGAATTTTAATTCAAGCTCTGGTGGAACCACCCAAAATAACTTGGATTAGTGTGCTAACCATCGTTGCAAAGGCAACTCTGATCCAACTCGCACGTACCTCGACAGTTCCTCGAGTAAACTCTCGATTAAAGCCACGAAAACCGGGATCGAATAAGCAAATCTCACACGAAGGCGAGTCCAGAGAGTACAACATGCATTTCATACATCACGGAGTCTTGCAGCGGAATTTGAAATTATTACAAACCAGTTTTGAAATTGGGACAAGTACTACAGAAGCCATATCTACAACAGTTCATCAGAGTTCATTTATGCAGCGGAAAGTAAAAACACGATAACTAACAATAACATGGCATCTCGATAAAGCCCGTATGAGACATCACTCGGGAGGAGAAGCGTTAGCACCAATTGAGGATCCATCCTACACCACAGACCAACTCAGAGGTAAAGCAGTTAAATCAGCAAACATATCTTCATAAGTAATACCTGAAAACAAAGCCACAAGCAAGGCTGAGTATACTAATACTCAGCAAGACTTACCCGTCAACGGATATAACTTAGTCCACTTAACAAGACATGCAAGGCTTTTTGGCTAGAGGGGTTTGTTTTGCTGAAAAAGCAACTAATAGTAGATCCTTACTTTCATATTTTAGATTTCATATTTCTAATATAATTCACCATTCTAGATGAGCATCTATCTCTAATCATCTATGTTGGAAAAATAATTAATCATCCATCAATATTCATCATCATCAACTTCCACTTGTCACTCTATGTGGCAAAAGTGTTAAGCAGTCTCATTATCCGTGAGCGGCGGAACAATTCGCATTGAGCTTAATAACCTTGCAAGGCAAACCTAACACACACGCATGGGGAGCGAAGTCACCCACGCAACATGTCCCTTTGCTTCTCGTTTCGCGGGACATGCCCACCGCCCACGACTACAAGTACGACGACTCTGCAACCACTGATGGTGGAGTGGTATGTCCCACGCCATGGTCCAATCAGGTAATTTGCTTACCGATTACCATATTCTCGGCATGTGGTTAGTACGTTCAAACGCTTAACAAAGCTACCACACACTGCGGCCTTAGTACATTTTCACTAAACCGATGGGGTCTCAACCACAAATATCATCCCATGACCCCGCCCGTAAACCTTATGATTGCAGTATGTTATAAAATAGTCAGATCCTATAATCTCACGAGTAGCAGGAAACTACTCGACTTTTACAGGTCCTAGTTAGCAGTGCATCTAGTCGAGCATAACCTCTAGTATTCACAACATGGGTATCTAGGATCATGCATCTATGGTTTCAATCAACTCTTGAAAACTTAAATGCATAGATAAATAAATTACAACATAGATTGCATATAATTGAAAATAATAGGCATTAGATGCACCGGGGCTTGCCTTCTTGGGCACTGCTAGCCTTGGGCTCTTCTGAACTTTGGTTCGGGTCTTGGATCAGCTCTAGGGTATTCACTTGTGCATCAGTGGTGTTGGCCTCGTGCGTTGGCACCAACTCGTAGGTACCGTCAGCAAGATTGGCAGTTTCTATATGAATGCAAGAATAAAATTTATTACAATAAGATACAAAAACATATTTCTTTCCTTCACTATAGAGTTGTAATCCAACATAACATGTTGCATTGTGGTGAACTTAGTTAACTTCATTTACTAGGCAATCATTTATAGAGTAGTTCATAACTTCACTTTATTTCAAAAAAATGAACTGGGTGGCGATTTTTATTTCCAAACACTATACATGAGATTGTTTGACTATTTAACTTCATAAGTTAGGAATAGTTTCTGGTTCTACAAAATTTCCTCAAGGTAGTAAATCTAATCAGCAACTTGCAGTTTAATTTTCAGCTAAAAACAGTAATGCATGAAATCACGAAAAAATCTCAAAACAGATTGTGTTTAAAAGAAGATGAATTTACACAGATGAAATTACAACAGTTATGAAGCTCAAAATTTCACAGAGAAGTCTACACATGGTTCTAAACATACTGTAAATTTTTCAAAAAATTTCTAGGCATAAAACAGAAGAAATAAATTCGACAATCTTAAACCACATATATCAAAACTAATTAGCACAGAAAGTTCTATAGTTTTTCTGGATTTTAAATTTTTACTAGAGTCTACTCTAAGCATGAGGAAGCTACAATAAAAATTTCAATATTAAACTCTATATACAAATTCAGTATTGCATTTACACATTTAAATACATGCATAAATATTATAGCTAGTTTTTGTTAAGTAATCATGCTCAAACATTTTTTACAGCATCCACACATCTATAAAGTGATTCTGTAAAAGTTTCATATATAAACATGTAGTATCAAGACCAGAGAAAAAATGACAAACTAAGCAAGGTGACATCAAGAGTAATTAATATCTTCTGTTCTAATCAAGATCTCATTCCCAAACTTTGCATTCATGGTGAAATACTCAAGAACAAGTACTGGTGATAGTTTCGTATTTTTCCAGCTACTTAAACTATTTATCTCAACATAGTGTCATTTATAAGGATTAAACCCTAGATCTAGCTACACAGATCTAAAAATATTCAAACTTAGATAATGGTGTTTATTTATTATCATAATAGCATGGAAAAAGTTTCATACACAGATCTACAATAGAAAATCCAGAACAAAAATACAAAAATTTATCCTAGATCTAGCAAAGGCTAGGTTTTCATATAGCTACAAGTGTTCAAATTTGTACACAAGGCTAAACATAGCATGAAATATCTACTAGCCAAAAATCACATAAAGTTACTGAGTGGAGCTCCTAGAACATTTAGAGACTATTTAATCTAATCTTTTTCCAAGATTAAAATGTTGATAGAATCTGAAGATGTGTATGTTACAAAACTTGTATATCTTGTTACAAAGATTCCAAAACATTTGAATTTGCATTTTTATGATTCTTATATGAATTTCTACGCATTTTCAAAGTTTGCTGGCCAGAAAGAGAGGAGGGCCAGCGGCGCCGTTCCCGGCAAGCTCCCACGCTGGCGGTGCGGGCCCCGCAGGGGAAACGTAAGAGGGGTTCAAGGGCTACCTCTGGAGGGTCTTGGGGTTCGCGGAGGTGGCCTGAGGCAGCCTCGCCGTGAGCGCCGGCGGCCGGCGGCGGTAGCAGGCGGTGGTGGTGGCGTTCTGGTGGAGGAAAGAAGGGGCATGTGGGGCCTGGAGCTTCACTGGGGGGTCGAGTAATGCTGTGGTGGGGTTCAAACGGGCAATGGGATGGTGCAGCGGCGGCGCCATGGCAAGTTGGAGCTCGCCGGCGCTAATGGCGTGGGCGGCGGTGGGGTAAAGGGGTCTGCGTGTGTGCAGGGGGTGAGGCGCGTTTTATATATGGCCAAGGCTTCAAGGCGAAGCAAAAGAGCCATAGAGGAGGTCTATTTGGGCCGCGCGAGTTCGACGGCGAGGTGGAGGCCGGTCAGAGCGGCGCTATGCAAGGCGGGTGGCGTGTCGAGCTCCCAAGTGGCCTGGGACGCGTGGCTCGCAGAGGAGAAGCCAGGGAGGAGCGGAATTGCTAGAAATCGGTGGCACGCGGCTGAAACCAGAGGGGTTTGCTGTTGCCGGCGTACGGACGGCGTGTGGCGCGCCGTGAGGGAGAGAGAGGATATACAGTCAGTGGCAGTTTTGTGATGAGACTGAAGTTCAAAATCCAGTTCTGTAAATTCAATTTTTCTCCTTCTTCTTTGCCTCAAATGAAAAACTTTTGAATACCATTTTTGTTCAATTTTTTGGGATCTACAACTTTGATTTCAGGCACTTTTTCATTTGAGTAATGGTTTGTGAGTTATTTTAAAAGGTTCAATTTCTCCATTAAAGGCTTCATTTAATTTATCTAATTGGGCTGAAATTGAGCCCGCTTCCTTTTTAGGCACATGTCACTAATTGTACCAGATTTTTGTATACAATATTCTTGTGAGATGATTTGGACAAGAAATGAAATATAGTTGGAACCTTCTTTATTTGCCCTCACAATGTGAATCCAATATTTGAATTTGAATTTCATTTGTCTTTTGTTGCCATTAATAATTGTTTGTCCTCTCATTAATTCAACTAATTTCTCTAATGTGTTTATCATTGACTTTTAAATACCTAGGGCGTCACAGCCGGCTGCTCCTTAAAAGAATCTCGTTTCGAGATTGGATAATGAACGGAGAGAGATATAAAGTTACCTGGAGTAGAGTTGAGAAAACTAGGATAATGTTGGTTGAGATAGCTTTCAGTCTCCCAGGTAGCTTCTCCTTCAGTGTGATGGTTCCACTAAATTTTCTACATTTTAACCACCTTTTGACGAGTACCTCTTTCCTTTTGGTCAAGAACTTTGATAGGATGTTCATCATAAGAAAGGTCCGATTCCACGAAGATTTTTTGCTGTTCAATAATTTTCTTAGGAACTCGAACACATTTCTTGAGTTGAGATACATGGAACACATTGTGAATTGCGGCGAGTTGCAAAGAACGGCGCAGTCGATAAGCCACTGGTCCACATTCTTCAATGATCTCATAGGGTCCGATGTAGCAAGGAGCTAATTTGCCTTTGATTCCAAAGCGTTGAACGCCTTTGGTTGGAGAAACCCGTAGATACACATGATCACCAACATTGGATTGCAAAGGCTTTCTCCTTTTATCAAAATAGCTTTTCTGCCTAGACTGAGCTGCCCTCAAGTTTTCTGTATTACTTTTACTTGTTCCTCAATTTCGACCACTAAATCAGGTCTGAATATTTTACGTTCGCCAGTTTATGACCAACTCAAAGGAGTTCGACACCTACGACCGTATAAGGCTTCAAAGGGTGCCATTTTCAAGCTGGCTTGATGGCTGTTATTATACGAGAATTCCGCCAGAGGTAAACATTTGTCCCAATTCTTGCCATAATGAATGACACATGATCTAAGAATATCTTAAAGAATATGGTTTACTCTCTCGGTTTGTCTGTCAGTCTGAGGATGATAAGCAGAGCTTCAGATCAATTTGGTTCCAAGAGCTTCCTGGAGTTGTTCCCAAAAACATGCAATAAACTGAGCACCACAATCAGAAATGATTGTCTTGGGTACACCATTTAGGCATATGACACAGTCAAGATAAATCTCAGCATATTTATTGGCCTTATAGGTAGTATGTACCGAAATAAAGTGAGCTGTTTTTGTGAGCCGATCAACAATAACCCAGATAGAATCATGATGTTGCGATGTATTGGGTAAGCCCAAAATGAAATCCATGCTGATGTCATCCCATTTCCATGATGGAATAGGCAGAGGTTGGAGAGTTCCAGCAACTTTCAAATGACTAGCTTTTACCCTCTGACATGTGTCACACTCTGCAACATATTTTCTTTCATCTTCTAACACTTTCTGTTTGATAATCTCAACACCTTTATCATGTACTTGTGCCATGATAACTTGGTCATATAGTGTTGGTTCAATAGAGATATGATTCAAGGTCCCTTCAGGAATTATCTCCAGATTTAGCTTTTGCATTTCAGCGCATAATGTCTCGTGGTGTGATTCAACTGAGAGACAGTTACAGTGAACTTTACGACTGAGAGCATCAGCTACAACATTGGCTTTGTCGGGATGGTAATGAACTTCAAGATCATAATCTTTGATTAATTCCAGCCATCTTCTTTGCCTCATATTCAGATCACTCTGAGTGAAGATATATTTGAGACTCTTATGGTCAGTGTAGATGTTGCAATGAGTACCCATAAGATAATGCCTCCAAATCTTGAGAGCATGAATAACCGCTGCTAGCTCAAGATCATGAGTTGGATAATTGAGTTCATGAGGTCGGAGAGCTCGGGAAGCATACGCAATAACCCGATTTTCTTGCATAAGAACACAGCCAAGACCAGTACCCGATGCGTCATAAAAAACATCGTATGGTTTACAGTTGTCAGGTTGAGCTAAGACTGGTGCTATGGTCAGATGTGCTCTTAAGGTGTGGAAAGCTTCATCGCATTTTGCATCCCAATTATATTTCACACCTTTCTTTAAAAGCTCAATCATTGGTTTAGCAATTCTGGAGAAGTCCGGAATGAATCTGCGGTAATAACCCGCTAAACCAAGGAAACTGCGGATTTGATGAACGGAAGTAGGAGGTTTCCAGTCTATCACTTCTTGAACTTTGCTGGGAGGAACTGATATGCCTTCACTGGAAATAGTGTGCCCCAAAAATTTCACACTGTTCAGCCAAAACTCACATTTCGAGAATTTAGCATATAGTTGATGGTCACAGAGATGTTGAAGAACAATACGCAAATGTTGCTCATGTTCCTTTTCATTTTTGGAGTAGATCAAGATATCGTCAATGAAAACCACAACGAATTTATCAAGTTCTGGCCTGAATACCGAGTTCATGAGATACATGAAGCAGGCAGGAGCATTTGTGAGACCGAACGACATGACTAGATATTCATATAACCCATATCTTGTCGAGAAAGTGGTCTTTAGAATATCACAAGGTCAGATCTTGATTTGATGATAACCCTAACGAAGATCGATCTTGGAAAAGATCTTGGCTTTAGCCAATTGATCAAACAAAACATCAATGCGAGAAAGAGGATATTTATTTTTGATAGTAACCGCATTGAGAGGCCGGTAATCAACACACAACCTCAAGCTGTCATCTTTCTTTTTTACGAACAGAGCTGGGTAACCCCATGGTGATGAACTTGGGAGGATATAACCCTTGTCTAAAAGTTCTTGCAACTGGATTTTCAGTTCAACTAATTCTTTGGGTGGCATTCGTTACGGCCTTTTTGATATAGGAGCGGTACCGGGCTGAAGTTCAATAACAAATTCTGTATCCCGATCTGGTGGCATTCTAGGCAAGTCATCAGGAAAAACATCGGCATACTCGCATACCACTGGGATTTCTTCTAGTTTGACTCCTTCCAATGCGAAGGCACAAGAATTTATGCACTCTCGGAAAGGTAAACAAAGAGTTGTGGCTCCATAATTGGGTGAATTTATTTCAACAGCCCGTGCAGGAATGTCAAGTGTAACTCCGTGTTGAGCCATCCAATTCATCCCCAAAATAATATCCATGCCTTCAAGTGGTAGAAGAATAAGGTCGGTTTTGATGATTATGCTTCCCAACTTAATTGGTACAAGCCGTATTATTTGATTGGAAGCAATTTTACCACCTGGTGTTGAAATCATATATGATCCTCTCGTGTGGCTGAATTCAAATCCCACGCGAGCACCAAATTTCAGACTAATGAAGCTGTGTGATGCCCCGAAATCAAATAATATAACAACAGGCTTGTGGTGGATAGAGAATGTGCCCGTCATGACTGGTGCACCCTCGGGAAGATCAGTAAGTGTAGTGAAACTAATCCTTCCATGCCTGACTTGAACAGTCTGCCCTTTCTCCTTGTTCTCTTTGTTTTGCCCAGAGTCTTGGCCTTGAGGGCATTTACGAGCAAAGTGATTCGGATCCCCACAATTAAAGAAACGATTGGTGCTGCTCGGACGAAGGGATGGTGGAGCATTCGGCCTTGGGCCATTTTGCTGAGGAGCAGGGGGATGTGAGGCGCCCTGCTGCTGAGGTGGCCGGAATACCCAATGCCCTTGATTAGGGGCCTTGCACTAAGTGATACCTCTGTGATGGAGCACTAGAGGGTCCAGCTAGTGCTTTCCTCTTTTTCTCAGCATGGTGAGCCATAATGCAATCCTCCTAGGTGATTGCTAGATTCACTAGCTCATTATACGTATCAACCTTAATGGGGTTCAGATGATCCTTGAGCTTGGTGCACAAGCCTCTGCGGAAATGATCACGCTTCTTAGCATCAGTGTCAGCATGATAGACCGTGTAATGACATAAGTTATTGAAAGCTTGAACATATTGGTTAACAGTGCGGGTTCCCTAAGTAAGATCCAGAAATTCGTTGAATTTTCTTTCCATAAGCCCTTCTGGAATATGATGGGCTCTGAATGCATTCCTGAATTCATCCCAGGTGACAATGTGATCAGCCGGGAGCATATCTTTGTAATGATCCCACCAAAGATGAGCAGTACCACGAAGTTGTTGCGCGGCAAAGCGGGCCTTATTTGCCTCAGAACATGGCACCACAAGTAGAGAGAAGTTGGACTCGATTGTGCGAATCCAAGCGTCCGCATCCAAGGGCTCATCCGTCACGTGGAACAGAGGGGGCTGAGTTCCCAAGAAATCCCAATACCCTACAGCTTGAGATTGATGGGTATTGTACTCATCTTGCTGCTGTTGCTGAAGTTGCTGCACTTGAACGATCTGGCGAAACAACTCAGTTTGAGCAGCAAGCACTTCTGCAAGATTAGGTGGCAGAGGTGGCGGTGGTGGTTCACCACTACCACTTGCTTGAAAACCACTAGGGATTCCACAAGTAGGTCCCACCATCTGAAATATAGAAGTTCAATCATCAGCGATATGGTTCATATAGCTTCCAAGATGCAATGAACAAAGATGTAACACAATAGAACTTCAACAAAAAGCTGGGTAAACAGTTTGTGCAGCATCAGCCGTTATGAAAGAATTCGTAACTTTTCTTCTATCCAGTGAAAGTTTCTGAAATTTTGATAGAAACTAGATAATTGCTCTTGCTAGAACTTTGGTATTCAACTCGAAGTCTGATTCGGAGGTAAAGTGGTGAAAAAAATTCAGTTTCCACCTCTCTGGAATTCCAGTTTTTCAGAAAATAAAGCGGCGGTATCTTGACTATAACTTGGGCAATCCAAGTCAGATAAGCCTGAAATTTTAGTATCAGATAGGTAACAATATTTAGAACAACTTTGATATTCATCACTTGGTCCAGATTTGCAGGTAAACATAGATAAAATGATAACATAGCGAATCAGATTGCTGAAAACTGCTAGACAGATTCTGGATATTGCAAAGAATAATGTGTATCTGCTAGAGTTGTAATTTAAAACTTCTCAAAAATTTCCAGGAGGTGTCTAAGATAATTTTGCACAACTTTCCTAGTCAAGCCCAAGTCTAAATCAGAGCCTAAGATGATCATAACCTTAAGCTATTGACTGTCTGTCAACCCAGAAAACAGAACTTCCAGAGAGCTAGTATATCGTGCACCAGATCCTAACCACTTATCTAAAAATTCTCAGTATTTTACAGTAGTTAAATTATGAAGCTATCTACAACTTTCATGTTTAACGTTTTCTCAGGAAGTGCGTCTAAAGTTGTCGAAAAATTCAGATGATCAGACTACTACAACTAGGCAGAAAAACAGAGGTTTTAAAACTGATCAGATCCTCTAAGGTAGAGTGTTCCAAAAATTCCCAAATTTTTACAGCATATAGGAAACTTGTTTTGCTACATTTCTTCTCACAGAATCAACTTCATATGGGTTTGTTTTCCAGGTCTAAAAATTCGAGTTCTCCAGTTTACAACAGAAATAAGCTTTTTCATCTAGAAAGTCCTTACGTAATTATGTTTCCAATTAAATCTCTTGAATTTTCTTCTTGATTTCAATTTTGAATTGAATACATGCACGTCCTATTTGTCCTCACAACTTAAAAGAATTGCCAAATACTTTTGGGCATACGCTTTGACTCGGTGGCATACATTTTACGACTTGCACTATTTAACTAGCCGATTAACTAGTCGTCCTAAGTTCATCTGTTCGTGGTTAGCGTACCTGCAGAAAAATTTGACAGAGTATATCAATGAACCTTCCGTGCTAGCACTCACGAAAGTGTTCCCATTCATTACCGATCACTATAGAATCGGCATCCATACAATTCCCGCAGTATGGACAACGTTAAGCATACGCTATGGAAACAACGTATTGACTGATTACCGTCGTAGATGGGGAATTTTCATTCCAATTCAGCCCATTTACTCCCAATATAATCAACCGATGGTTGATATATTGGCAGCAGCTCAAGTAGGCCACTGCTTGAGCTCAGTGTTCGGTTCGCATCACCGATGGGAAGGTCAGACTCCCTCAGCTGACTGAGGATCCTTACCATTCTTACCTTGATGTAGGTGCGTCGTTACAAAATTTAAGCATTGAATTTAAAAGTACTGAATTAAAAGTACTCAAAGTAATGTGCTAGAAGTGAGTCATATCTATTAAGCCACCTTAATCATACCCTTAAATCCCTAGGGCTTTACGTTCTAGACTCTTCCTTAAGAATCCAACACATTTTTGCAAACTTAGCATTTTGAAGTCAAGTTTTAAGGATTTCTTGTTTGAAAATCTTATCGTAGTCTCTGGTAAACTGCTTATTCTGCTCTGATATGTGACATCTCAGGTGTCTAGTAGCTAAATTATAGTTTAATGTGTGAAAAATATGTTTGATTGCTAAAGATTTTGCACTGCAAAACTAGGGCTATTTTGGTAATTACGAAAAATTATAAGTACATTGGTGCAAAAAGTTTTGACTTGAGTAGTATTTTCAACTCTAATATGGGCCTTATTGCAAATGTGCTAGTTTTATTTATTTTGATGGCACTGTAGCATTTTAGCCCAAAAATATAGTAATTTTACTATAAAAAGTATTTTCTTCCGTATAGATTAATGTTCTTTTGAAATTATAAAAAATATCTTCAAAACCTTTGATCTAATGAAAATTTTCATAACATGAAAGTTGTAGAGCTTGAAAAATTGAACAACTTTCATGTTGGGCACTTTTTTATTTAAGCCCTAGATTAGTGGGGAATTTTAGTTTGTAGTTAGCCCCTTGAACTTTCTTGTAATTGCAAACTAATCCACCTACTGTTTGTCTTCCTCCTCTGCCTACTGAAACAGGGCGTCGCCGCCTTTGCCGTGGTTTGCCCGCCACCGCCGGTTTCCCCGCCGGCCACCTGCCCTGCGCCGCACCGTGTGCCGCGCGCACGGCTCCCGCCACCTTTTTCCCCTGCTCTGCTGGCTTGCCACCTCGCCAGCCTCCCGTGGTTGAGCGCCGCCGCCATCGGTTCTCGCCCACCGCTTTGCTGAGCCTATCTCCGAGCCTTCCTTGATGCTCATCCTTCCTTCTATTGCCTATAAAAGGCCCGGACCGAGCCCCATTGCCGGCAAAAACCTCCGCCGCCCTCCCCTTCATCCCTAATTCCGACGAGCCCTGCTGCCGTCGAATCTCTAGCTCCGGTCTCCCTCTTCTCAAATTGAGCATCCCACTAGTTCACCCTTGTTTAAGTAGAGCTTCCCATCCTGCTGTTCCCTCCAATCCATCGCCGGAGCGCCGCCGTCGCGACTTAGCTCGCCGCCGGCCGCTGCCCGCTATGGAGCCCCAGCTCCGGTCTTCCTCCGCCCTATTCGAGTACTCCACTACCCTCGCCTTGCCTCAAAGAAGCTCCCGAGCCTAACCACTCCTCCCTAGCCTCGCCGGAGCACTGCACCCACCAACGCCGACCACCGCCGGCCACCGGAGCACGCAGAACCGCCGTCATCGGCCACCTCCAACCACGCCACCAGTACCCAGAGGTTCGCCTCATACTCCTCTACTTTTTCCCCACCCACCCCTCGCCGCCAGCGAGCCACATCACCGGGATCCGGCCGCCCCTTTTCCCCTGTTTCCTCTGTTCCCCGGCCAAGGGACTGGTTGCAAGGAACTAAAGTTTTCCAGGGACCTATCCGTAAAAGAAAAAGGTTCCTTTTATTCTTTTTCTAGTAAACTTTGAAAAATTCTAGAAAATAGTAGAAAAATCAGAAAAATGTAAAATAAATTTTGTTTGATTCCTTGTGAGTAGCTCTATGTGATGATGCTATGAGTTTGCTATGAAACTTTGTGTAGTAAGTTTTAAAAATAAAATTAGTTTATAGGTCTTTTAAACTTGGATCTTTTATTTTGGGATTTTATTTCAAATAAGTTTTGAACATGTGACCTTTGAAGCATGTTAAACTTTTCAAAAAATTTCAAAACACAATAGTAGACTTTAACTCATGCTTTTAAAATTTACTTCTTTAAAGATTTATTTAAAAACCTTTTTGTGATTTATTTTGAAATAAATCACTTTTTCTTTTTCTTTGACTTCAAACCATGTTCTTAGGGTAGTCAGTTTTGTTATTTTATGGAGTTCTTTTTGGTCACTTTTATTCCATAAATGACTGCCCAGTAGGAAGAATGAATGGTTGTTTTCTTGAGTGTTCAACTTTTTAGTGAAGGAAAGTTATACTCAAGCACTTCACTGATTTACTTTTACTGCATTGCATATATAAACATCGTTAGCCGATGGAACGTACAAGTTTATTCAGGAACCAGATGGGGTTTTCTCAGAAGGTCAGGCCAACGTTGAATTAACTGAAGCCCCGAACTCTGATTCGGAAGAACTAAAGACCACTGACTTTATTGACATCAATACATGCAAGCCCCGGTGCATAATCCTATTATTTTATGCAACTTATTACAGTTTTCTTGTGCATTTAAGTTATTGGAGTTGAATGAAAACTTAGATGCATAATCTTAGGTACCTATTGTTTGAACACTAGAAATAGAATTCGACTAGATGTTATGCTAATAGGACCGCTAAAAGTCGAGGGATTTCCTGTCTCTCGCGAGATTTATAGGAGTTGATTGTTTACTTTATGCAATCACTATAAGGACCATGGACGGATTTGGTCAACCTCTTCATCGGAAGACCATCTGTGTAGATGAATTTGCTAAGGCCGCAGTGTGTGGTAGTGTTGGTTAAGCGTTTGAAAGTACTAGCCACATGCCGTGAGTTATGGGTAAGCGGCAAGCCTAGTAACTTCCTCAGACCGGCAAGTGGACATACTTCCCACTCTTTCTTAGGGATAAGATGAATAACTTGATTAAGGGACGAGGTTGGTGCCCATCTAAATTGTAGAGCTACTTTACGACTATTAGGGACGAGGTGGGTGCTCTATAGTCGGGGAGAGTGGGCCTGTCCATGAATCGGAAAGAGAAGCCAAAGGTTGCTTTGGAGTGACTCGTCGATGCTCTAAGCGTGTGTGTTAGGTTTACCTTGCAAGGATGAAATTCGGTTCGAACTGTTCTGCCTCACGGATATTGAGACTGCTTAATCTCTTTGCCACATAGAGTAAGAAGTGGAACAAGGATGATACTCAATTTGTTGGATGCAAATAATTTCTTTACCATGCTTGTATAGATAGGTGCAAATCTAGAATGGTTAATGAAACTAGAACCTGAAAGCTAAAACATTGAAAGTAAGGATCAACTATTAGTTGCTTTTCATGCAAAATACTCCAGAGCCTTTATAAGCCCTGCATGTCTTGTTAAAGGGTGTTATTATACCCTTAGACGGGTCAGTCTTTCTGAGTATTAGTATACTCAGACTTGCCTGCGATCTTATTTTCAGGAATACCCTTGGAAGACCCAAACACTAGTTTGACTTGGACTAGTGTTTTACCTCCTGGCTGGTATTTGGAATGGGATCCATCTTCGACCAGCCATAACTCGGCTGAATGATGTCATGCTTGGGCTTAACATGACATCAACCCTACTACGTTAGTATAGTTGTGTTTTCTTTTCCGCTGCAGAACTTCTCTTTACACCTAGTTGATAAACCTTTTAAAGTTTCTTTTACTTGAGCTAGAACTCCAATTTTCTAGCTTCACTCTGACTTAAATTATATCTTTATCTATGTAATGTAAAATATTGTGGGTTGTTGTATTTCTGACTCGCCTTCGTGCGGGATGTATACTTGTGTTACGATCTGGTATCAAGTGGTTTCAATGGAATTTTACCAGACAGACCAGTGATTATATCAGTTAAGGTGCTTTTAGATGTTTAGTGCACTCAAACTGGTGTAATTCAGACTGGTTCTGCCACATGATACTAGATGTGGCGGAACCACCCAAAATAACTTGGATTAGTGCGCTAGCCATCATTGCAAAGGCAACTCTGATCCAACTCGCACGTACCTCGGCAGTTCCTCTAGTAAACTCTCGATTAAAGCCACAAAAACCGGGATCGAATAAGCAAACCTCACACGAAGGCAAGTCCAGAGAGTACAACAACACGCATTTCATACATCACAGAGTCTTGCAGCGGAATTTGAAATTAATACAGACTAGTTTTGAAATTGGGACAAGTACTACAAAAGTCTTATCTACAACAGTTCATCAGAGTTCATTTATTCAGCGGAAAGTAAAAACATGATAACTAACGATAACATGACATCTCGATAAATCCCATACGAGACATCACTCGGGAGTAGAAGCGTCAGCACCAGCTGAGGACCCATCCCACACCACAGACCAACTCAGAGGTAAAGCAGTTAAATCAGCAAACATATCTTCATAAGTAATACCTGAAAGCAAAGCCACAAGCAAGGCTGAGTATACTAATACTTAGCAAGACTTACCCGTCAACGGATATAACTTAGTCCACTTAACTAGACATGCAAGGATTTTTGGCTAGAGGGGTTTGTTTTGCCGAAAAAGCAACTAATAGTAGATCCTTACTTTCATATTTTAGCTTTCATATTTCTAATATAATTAACCATTCTAGATGAGCATCTATCTCTAACCATCTATGTTGGAAAAATATTTAATCATCCATCAATATTCATCATCATCAACATCCACTTGTTACTCTATGTGGCAAAAGTGTTAAGCAGTCTCATTATCTGTGAGCGGTAGAACGATTCGAATCGAGTTTAATAACCTTGCAAGGCAAACCAAACACACACGCATGGGGAGCGAAGTCACCCACGCAACATTTCCCTTTTCTTCTCGTTTCGTGGTACAGGCCCACCGCCCTCGACTACAAGTATGATGACTCTGCACCCACTGACGGTGGGGTGGTATGTCCCACGCCACGGTCCAATCAGGTAATTTGCTTACCGATTACCATATTCTCGGCATGTGGTTAGTACGTTCAAACGCTTAACAAAGCTACCACACACTGTGACCTTAGTACATTTTCACTAAACCGACGGGGTCTCAACCACAAATATCATCCCATGACCTCGCCCGTAAACCTTATGATTGCAGTATGTGATAAAACAGTCAGATCCTATAATCTCGCGAGTAGCAGGAAACTACTCGACTTTTATCGGTCCTAGTTAGCAGAGCATCTAGTCGAGCTTAACCTCTAGTATGCACAACATGGGTACCTAGGATCATGCATCTATAGTTTCAATCAACTCCTGAAAACTTAAATGCATAGATAAATAAATTACAACATAGATTGCATATAATTGAAAATAATAGGCATTAGATGCACCGGGTCTTGCCTTCTTGGGCACTGCTAGCCTTGGGCTCTTTTGAACTTTGGTTCGGGTCTTGGATTAGCTCAAGGGCATTCACTTGCGCATCAGCGGTGTTGGCCTCGTACATTGGCACCAACTCGTAGGTACCGTCAGAAAGATTGGCAGTTTCCATATGAATGCAAGGATGAAATTTATTACAATAAGATACAAAACATATTTCTTTCCATCACTATAGGGTTGTAATCCAACATAACATGTTGCGTTGTGGTGAACTTAGTTAACTTCATTTACTGGGCAATCATTTATAGAGTAGTTCATAACTTCACTTTATTTCTTAAAATGAACTGGGTGGCGATTTTTATTTCCAAACACTATACATGGGATTGTTTGACTATTTAACTTCATAAGGTAGGAACAGTTTCTGGTTCTACAAAATTTCCTCAATGTAGTAAATCTAATCAGAAACTTGCAGTTAAATTTTCAGCTAAAAACAGTAATACATGAAATCATGAAAAATGCTCAAAACAGAATGTGTTTAAAAGAAGATGAATTTATATAGATCAAATTACAACAGTTCTGAAGATTAAAATTCCACATAGCAGTCTACACATGATTGTAAACATACTGTAAATTTTTCAGAATTTTTCCAGGCATAAAACAGAAGAAATAAATTCGACAATCTTAAACCACATATATCAAAACTAATTAGCACAAAAAGTTCTATAGTGTTTCTGGATTTCAAAGTTTTACCAAAGCCTACCCTAAGCGTGCGGAAGCTACAATAAAAATTTCAGAATTTAAATCTTTAAAAAAATTCAGTATTGTATTTACACATTTAAATACACGCATAAATATTAGAGCTAGTTTTTGTTAAGTAATCATGCTCAGACATTTTGTACAGCATCTACACAACTATAAAGTGATTCTGTGGAAGTTTCATATATAAACATGCAGTATCAAGACCAGAGAAAAAATGACAATCTAAGCAAGGTGACATCAAGAGTAATTAATATCTTCTGTTCTAATCAAGATCTGGTTCCCAAACTTTGCATTCATGGTGAAATACTCAAGAACAAGTACTGGTGCGAGTTTCATATTTTTCCAGCTAATTAAACTATTTATCTCAACATAGTGTCATTTATAAGGATTAAATCCTAGATCTAGCTACACAGATCTAAAAATGCTCAAACTCGGACAGTGGTGTTCATTTAGTATCATAATAGCATGGAAAAAGTTTCATAGACATATCTACAACAGAATATCCATAACAAAAATACAAAAAATTATACTAGATCTAGCAAAGGCTAGGTTTTCATATAGCTACATGTGTTATCTGGTGCTCAAATTTGTACACAAGGCTAAACATAGCGTGAAATATCTACCAGACAAAAATCACATAAAGTTACTGAGTGGAGCTTCTAGAACATTTAGATACTATTTAATCTAATCTTTTTCCTAGATTAAAATGTTGACAGAATCTGAAAATGTGTATGTAACAAAACTTGTAGATCTTGTAACAAAAATTCCAAAACATTTGAATTTGCATTTTTATGATTTTTATATGAATTTCTACGCATTTTCAAAGTTTTCTGTTTTGAGTTCATTTACATTTTTCATCTAGACCCCTGAAATTGTGGCTTCTTCTCAGGAAAGGCCCCTAGCCAAAAACAGAGGAGGGCCGGCGGCGCCGTTCCCGGCGAGCTCCCTCGCCAGTGGTGGGGACCCCAGGGGAAACGTAAGAGGGGTTCAAGGGCTCCCTCTGGAGGGTCTTGGGGTTCACGGAGGTGGGCTGAGGAGGCCTCGCCGCGAGCGCCGGCGGCCGGCGACGGTGGTGTTCTGGTGGAGGAAAGAAGGGGCGTACGGGGCCTGGAGCTTCACTAGGGGTCGAGTAAGGCTGTGGTGGGGTTCAAATGGGCAATGGGATGGTGCAGCGGCGGCGCCATGGTGAGCTGGAGCTCGCCGGCGCTAATGGCGTGGGTGGCGGTGGGGGGTAAAGGGGTCTGCGCGCGTGCAAGGTGTGAGGCACATTTTATAGATGGCCAAGGCTTCAAGGCGAAGCAAAAGATCCCTGGGGAGGTCTATTTGGGCCGCGCGAGTTTGACGGCGAGGTGACGGCCGGTCGGAGCGGCGCCGTGCAAGGCGGGTGGCGTGTCGAGCTCCCAAGTGGCCTGGGACGCGTGGCTCGCAGAGGAGAAGCCAGGGAGGAGCAGAATTGCTCGAAACCGATGGCGCGCAGCCAAAACCAAAGGGGTTTGCCATTGTTGGCGTACGGATGGCATGCGGCGCGCCGTGAGGGAGAGAGAGGATATACAGTCAGTTGCAGTTTTGTGATTAGACCGAAGTTCAAAATCCAGTTCTGTAAATTCAATTTTTCTCTTTCTTCTTGGCCTCAAATGAAAAACTTTTGAATACCAGTTTTGTTCAGTTTTTCGAGATCTACAACTTTTATTTCAGGCACTTTTTTATTTGAGTAATGGTTTGTGAATTATTTTAAAAGGTTCAATTTCTCCATTAAAGGCTTCATTTAATTTATCTAATTGGGCTGAAATTGAGCCCACTTCCATTTTAGGCACATGTCACTAATTGTACCAGATTTTTCTATACAATATTCTTGGACATGTCACTAATTGTACCAGATTTTTCTATAGATTTTAGATGATTTGGACATGAAATATAGTTGGAACCTTCTTTATTTGCCCTCACAATGTGAATCCAATATTTGAATTTGAATTTCATTTGTCTTTTGTTGCCATTAATAATTGTTTGTCCTCTCACTAATTCAACTAATTGCTCTAATGTGTTTATCATTGACTTTTAAATACCTAAGGTGTCACAGCCTACCCCCTTAAAAGAATCTCGTCCCGTGATTGGATAATGAATGGAGACAGATATAAAGTTACCTGGAGTAGAGTTGAGAAAACCAGGATAATTTTGATTGAGATAGCTTTCAGTCTCCCAGGTAGCTTCTTCTTCAGTGTAATGGTTCCACTGAATTTTATACATTTTAACCACCTTTCGACGAGTACCTCTTTCCTTTTGGTCAAGAACATTGATAGGATGTTCATCATAAGAAAGGTCCGATTCCACGAAGATTTCTTGCTGTTCAATAATTTCCGTAGGAACTCGAACACATTTCTTGAGTTGAGATACATGGAACACATTGTGAATTGCGGCGAGTTGCGAAGAAAGTCGCAGTCGATAAGCCACTGGTCCACATTCTTCAATGATCTCATAGGGTCCGATGTAGCGAGGAGCTAATTTGCCTTTGATTCCAAAGCGTTGAACGCCTTTGGTTGGAGAAACCCGTAGGTACACATGATCACCAACATTGAATTGCAAAGGCTTTCTCCTTTTATCAAAATAGCTTTTCTGCCTAGACTGAGCTGCCCTCAAGTTTTCTTGTATTACTTTAACTTGTTCCTCAGCTTCGACCACTAAATCAGGTCCGAATATTTTACATTCGCCAGTTTGTGACCAACTCAAAGGAGTTCGACACCTGCGACCGTATAAGGCTACAAAGAGTGCCATTTTCAAGCTGGCTTGATAGCTGTTATTATATGAGAATTCCGCTAATGGTAAACATTTGTCACAATTCTTGCCATAATGAATGACATATGATCTAAGCATATCTTCAAGAATCTGGTTTACTCTCTTGGTTTGTCCGTCAGTCTGAGGATGCTAAGCAGAGCTTCAGATCAATTTGGTTCCAAGACCTTCCTGGAGTTGTTCCCAAAAATGTGCAATAAACTGAGCACCATGATCAGAAGTGATTCTTGGGTACACCATGTAGGCATACGACACGGTCAAGATAAATCTCAGCATATTTATTGGCCATATAGGTAGTATGTACCGGAATATAGTGAGCTGTTTTTTTGAGTCGATCAACAATAACCCAGATAGAATCATGATGTTGCGATGTATTGGGTAAGACAATAATGAAATCCTTGCTGATGTCATCCCATTTCCATGATGGAATAAGCAGAGGTTGGAGAGTTCCAGACACTTTCAAATGACTAGCTTTTACCCTCTGACATGTGTCACACTCTGCAACATATTTAGCAATTTCTCTTTTCATTCGTGTCCACCAGAAATTTTGCCGAAGATCCTGGTACATCTTGGTGCTACTAGGATGGATTGAGAATTTAGATAGATGTGCCTCATCAAAAATTTGCTTTCTGAGTTCCTGATTTTTAGGAACGACCAAGCGACTTTCAAACCACCAAATACCTTTATGATCCACATGAAAATACTTGTATTTTCTTTCATCTTCTAACACTTTCTGTTTGATAATCTCAACACCTTTATCATGTACTTGTGCCATGATGACTTGGTCATATAGTGTTGGTTCAGTAGAGATATGATTCAAGGTCCCTTCAGGAATTATCTCCAGATTTAGCTTCTGCATTTCAGCGCATAATGTCTCGTGGTATGATTCAGCTGAGAGACAGTTACAGTGAACTTTACGACTGAGAGCATCAGCTACAACATTGGCTTTGCTGGGATGGTAATGAACTTCAAGATCATAATCTTTGATTAATTCCAGCCATCTTTTTTGACTCATATTCAGATCACTCTGAGTGAAGATATATTTGAGACTCTTATGGTCAGTGTAGATGTTGCAATGAGTACCCATAAGATAATGCCTCCAAATCTTGAGAGCATGAGTAACTGCTGCTAGTTCAAGATCATGAGTTGGATAATTGAGTTCATGAGGTCGGAGAGCTCGGGAAGCATACGCCATAACCCGATTTTCTTGCATAAGAACATAGCCAAGACCAGTACCCGATGCGTCACAATAAACATCGTACAATTTACAGTTGTCAGGTTGAGCTAAGACTGGTACTGTGGTCTGATGTGCTCTTAAGGTGTGGAAAGCTTCATCGCATTTTGCATCCCAATTATATTTCACACCTTTCTTTAAAAGCTCAGTCATTGGTTTAGCAATTCTGGAGAAGTCCGAAATGAATCTGCGGTAATAACCCGCTAAACCAAGGAAATTTCGGATTTGATGATCGGAAGTAGGAGGTTTCCAGTCCATCACTTCTTGAACTTTGCTGGGATCAACTGATATGCCTTCACTGGAAATAGTGTGCCCCAAAAATTTCACACTGTTCAGCCAAAACTCACATTTCAAGAATTTAGCATATAGTTGATGGTCACGGAGACGTTGAAGAACAATACGCAAATGTTGCTCATGTTCCTTTTCATTTTTGGAGTAGATCACGATATCGTCAATAAAAACCACAACGAATTTATCAAGTTCAGGCATGAATACCAAGTTCATGAGATACATGAAGTAGGCAGGAGCATTTGTGAGACCGAACGACATGACTAGATATTTATATAACCCATATCTTGTCGAGAAAGCGGTCTTCGGAATATCACAAGGTCGGATCGTGATTTGATGATAACCCAAACGAAGATCGATCTTGAAAAGATCTTGGCTCCAGCCAATTGATCAAACAAAACATCAATGCGAGGAAGAGGATATTTATTTTTGATAGTAACCGCATTGAGAGGCCGGTAATCAACACACAACCTCAAGCTGTCATCTTTCTTTTTATGAATAGAGCTGGGCAACCCCATGGTGAAGAACTTGGGCGGATATAACCCTTGTCTAAAAGTTCTTGCAACTGGATTTTCAGTTCAGCTAATTCTTTGGGTGGCATTCGGTACGGCCTTTTTGATATAGGAGCGGTATCGGGCTGAAGTTCAATAACGAATTCTATATCCCGATCTATTGGCATTCCAGGCAAGTCATCTAGAAAAACATCGGCATACTAGCATACCATTGGGATTTCTTCTAGTTTGACTCCTTCCAATGCGAAAGCACCAGAATTTATGCACTCTCGGAAAAAGGTAAATAAAGAGTTGTGGCTCCATGATTGTGTGAATTTATTTCAACAGCCCATTCAGGAATGTCAAGTGTAACTCCTTGTTGAGCCATCCAATTCATCCCCAAAATAATATCCATGCCTTCAAGTGCTAGAAGAATATGGTCGGTTTTGATGATTATGCTTCCCAACTTGATTGGTAAAAGCCGTATTATTTGATTGGAAGCAATTTTACCACCTGGTGTTGAAATCATATATGACCCCTGGCCAGAAATAGAGGAGGGCCGGTGGCGCCGTTCCCAGCGAGCTCCCTCGCCGGCGGTGGGGGGCCCGTAGGGGAAACGTAAGAGGGGTTCAAGGGCTACCTCTGAGGGTCTTGGGGTTCGCGGAGGTGGGCTGAGGTGGCCTCGCCGCAAGCATCGGCGGTAGCAGGCGGTGGCGGTGGTGTTCTGGTTGAGGAAAAAAGAGGCGTACGGGACCTGGAGGTTCATTGGGGTTTGAGTAAGGCTGTGGTGGGGTTCAAATGGGCAATGGGATGGTGCAGCGGCAGCACCATGGTGAGCTGGAGCTCGCCGGCGCTAATGGCATGGGCTGCGGTGGGGTAAAGGAGTCTGTGCGCATGCAGGGGGTGAGGCGTGTTTTATAGATGGCCAAGGTTTCAAGGTGAAGCAAAAGAGCCCTGGGGGAGGCCTATTTGGGCCGCGCAAGTTCGACGGCAAGGTGGTGGCCGGTCGGAGCGGCGCTGTGCAAGGCGGGTGTCGTGTCGAGCTCCCAAGTGGCCTGGGACCCATGGCTCGCAGAGGAGAAGCCAGGGAGGAGCGGAATTGCTCGAAACCAGTGGCGCGCGGACCAAACTAGAGGGGTTTGCTGTTGCTGGCGTACGGACGGCATGCGGTGCACCGTGAGGGAGAGAGAGAGAGAGGATATATTAGTCTGTGGCAGTTTTGTGATTAGGCCGAAGTTCAAAATCCAGGTCTGTAAATTCAATTTTTCTCCTTCTTCTTGGACTCAAATGAAAAACTTTTGAATACCATTTTTATTCAGTTTTTTGAGATCTACAACTTTCATTTCAGGCACTTTTTCATTTAAGTAATGGTTTGTGAGTTATTTTAAAAGGTTCAATTTCTCCGTTAAAGGCTTCATTTAATTTATCTAATTGGGCTGAAATTGAGCCCACTTCCTTTTTAGGAACATGTCACTAATTGTACCAGATTTTTGTATACAATATTCTTGTGAGATGATTTGGACATGAAATATAGTTGGAACCTTCTTTATTTGCCCTCACAATGTGAATCCAATATTTGAATTTGAATTTCAGTTGTCTTTTGTTGCCATTAATAATTGTTTGTCCTCTCATTAATTCAACTAATTGCTCTAATGTGTTTATCATTGACTTTTAAACACCTAGAGTGTCACACAAACCAACCCTCCTTGAGAGATCTTGTCTTTGGCCAAGCTAAAATTAATGAATCTTTAAATAAAAAGCTTGCTGCCAATGATAAAGTTTTAGAAAATATAAATACAAAAGTTGAAACTCTTTCTTCTGCCTTGAAAAATCAGTTAAGTTTCAACAAAATAATAGAAACACAGCTGGCTCAAATTGCTGCTGCCGTTCCTGCTGTTGAGTCTGGGAAGATCCCGGGGCAACCCGAATCTACCGTTGAAACCGCAAACATGGTGTCTACCGGGTGGGGTAACCTTCCCCGGCGGGTCCCACGCACTAACCATGCAGGTAGGTACAATCCCCCAAGGAACGATATTTGGGATGGCATGGTGGCAGCAGTGCAAAAGGATCCAGGGGTCCCCATGATTAGCTGCTCGATCTATGTCAAGCACTTCGAGCAATGTATATGCGATCTGGGCGCAAGCGTGAACATAATGCCCAAGGTAATATACGAAGAACTTGATTATCCTGCTCTTTCCCCCACAACAATGCTCGTACAGCTTGCAGATTCGATAGTTTGATCTCGAAGGAATAGCTGAACACGTCTTCGTATGAGTACGAGACTCCTTCATCCTTGCCGATTTTGTGGTAATGGATATGGAGGGCGACCTTGGAGTCGACCTCGTACTTGGGCGACCTTTCCTAAGGTCCGCCAAGGCAAGGATCGACGTAGGAAGGGGAGAAATCCATTTCTGCGTTGGAAAGGAGGACATGTTTTTCAAGTTCAAGCAAAGGGAAGAGCAGCACTTCATGATACAACAAGACAGCGAAGGGCAAGCACTCTGGGGCTCACCCGAACCCCAGCCTGAAGTACCTACGACCACCCAAACCAAAAGAAGATGATGAAGGAAAGTGTGGTGTAAGGTTGAGAGTTCGGCCTCGTCCAATTCTCCAGGATGAGCCGAACAATGGTAAGTCAGTGTAGGAGAAAGGTCCCGCTCGTCAGACTCAAAACGATGAGCCCTTGCCGTAGGTAAATCGGTATGTATCTCATATTTAATTTTCCACCAATTTTGGTTTTCTTGCTTTTTGAAATTTTTCCATTGTATATTTGAAATTTCCAAAATTGTTTTTTCTGCATGCTAGAATTCTTTCTAGCACCTTTTCTATTTTTACAAAAATCCAAAAATATTTTCTGAGCATTGAAATCCTTTGAAGAAAAAATACTTTCGAAAATCTTTCGAGGCAAAGTTTGGCTGGGCACTCAAATTTTTAAAGTTTATAACTGTTGAGAAAGCAACTGGCCAAAAGGGGGGGCACCAGGGGACCCACCCTGGGGCCGGCTGACCCAACATATCGGCCGACCCAGGGCCAACGGCTCCTGAGCCCCACCTTCTCCAACGGCTCTATGACCGTTGTGGCCAGCCTCCCCAACGGTGCCCGGCCATTCTCCCTTTAAATAGAGGCCGAGGGGTGGGTGTTGAACTCTCACACTCAACTCTCATTCACTCACTCCCTCTCAAACTCTCTCAAACTTTGCTCTCAGTTTTTCATTGAATTTTGGCTCAAGTTTGATTGCAAGAAAACTCTCTCTCTCTCATTTCTTTGCTGCAAGATTGTCTACGCACTTGGAGGAACAACATTCGGGTAAAGAGTTTCATTTTCATTTCACTAACGTAACCCGAATCGAGTTGTTCTCGTTCATTCTTGTTTGCTTTTGTTGCAAGCATGAATGGTGCAGGTCAGAAGATATCCGGATCTATCAAGAGGATGACGAGGTCAGGCTCATCCTGTTCATGGGGTGAGTCAAGCTCTTGTCATTCCCCCGAACCTTCACCAACACCAACCACAATGGACTATGAGCAGGATGAACAAGAAGGACAATACGAAGAGGTGCAAGCCAAATCGCAAGCTGAGGCCATGGAAATTGATGAAGATGACGCTCCCTACCTCGACTTGCACGATGCTTGTGAACGACAAGGCTATGCCATCATCAAGAACCAAAGCTTCGTCCACACCCGAGCCTTCGATCCGGAACTCCTCATCAAAACAGGTATGTACGAAGACTTCGCTAATGTTTGGCACGCAATCGGATGGGACAACTTCATTTCCGTTGAGGAGTACGGTTCTCGGCTCCTCACCATCCAATTTCTTTGCACTCTTCGGGAGGTGGAAAATGGGGTTTATTTCTGACTTTTCAGGAAGGATTATTTTCTTTCTTCGAAAACTTTTGCTAGCCACCTCGATTTCAACAAACGCTGGCCGATTTCTCTTGAGCAAGCTTGCCGCGGTTTTAATCATCATGAATTTTGGCGGCGGATTTTGGGTCAAGTTGTCCATGGCAGATTTGCATCTCGGTGCAATGACATTCATAATCCAACTCTTCTCTTGATGCACAAGTGGTTAGCCATCACCCTCTTTCCAAAAGATGATGTCCGACCCATGCGCAACGATGAGTTGCTCATTTTATATGCCATGGTCAATAAGATCAAAATCTCCCCCGCACAAGCTTTAGTTAAGCAATGGCTTTCGAATTTCAAGATGATGGGTCCTATTGAGTGTACTTCATTGATTACTCGTATCGCTACACATGTCGGTGCCTTAGAGGGAAATTTCATTCCCTTCATTGAGGGTGACCGTGCGTATATCGATGAGTCTTATTTGATTCAAGGTCACACACTCAAGAAAGGCCCGGATGAGTCTTTGATTTTCTTCTTCATGGGCTATACAAATGAGATTTCGTGCCCAATGCGGAATTCCATTTGTATAATTGTCGTTCACTAACCATCCTTCTCGTTTGACGAGAACGGGGCCATAGGCATAGTGTTTCTGGTTTACCTGTCAGGATGACAAGGGGCAGGACCAAAAGGGAGGAAACGACATCACCGCCTTAGCATACTCAGACCTCGTACCACCATGAGGCGGGTGGTTCGTCATGGCACAGCGCAAGTATAGAGGAGTGGGCACGGTAGGCCCCATGGCGCCGGTCCACTAGTTCCAGCTCCAGTGGATCCCCGATCTCCGCCAGACGTTCAGCCTCATCCAGAGGTTTTACCACTCTGACTTGACAGATGGGCGAGCTGAATGTGCGCACCACCAACATCGACGAGTCGCTCGATCGGCACATCGAGTCAACTCAGAACTGGCAGCGACACACAGGCGAGAGGGATCCACAACTTGGAGCGACAACAGCAGCAGACCCAGGAAGAGTGGAGGGCCTACTACCGTTGGGCTGGGTTAAACCCCAACCAACAGCAGTGAGCCTGAAGCTAGCTTGGGGGAGGACCCCCACGAGAGGTAACTTGTATCAAACTCTATCCTTTACCGCTTTCAAAATCTTGCATGAAACCAAATAAAAATTTGCATAACTAAAACCAAATAAAAATCTGCAAAACTTGGAAAAACCAAAAATACTTCCCTTGCTTTAATATGTGTAGTAAGCATGGTGTAAGTTTTCCTTGTTGAAATGATGAATAGTTGCTCTGTTAATTTCCTTCATATGCTTAGTTACAACTTTGTGCTCTACCTAGTTTTGGCTTTGTTGGCTATAAGTTCAAACCTTAGAACTTGAAACTTGTGGGTAGCAAAAGCATGATCCAAATCTAAGTTGTTGTGAGCTATGATATGGTTAAATAGAGTTGCTATGATCTTTTTCTATGTGATGCTTGATATTCGGAGTATTTCATTTTGAAAACACCAAAAATATAATAAAGTTCCTCGATGATTTGAAATTTTTATCCAAAGCCATATGTTGATCTCATTGCAAACCATCCACATATGCAACTTGCTATCTCATTGAGCTTTGTCAAATTGTTGTGACCCTTATTGAGATTCATTTCATACTCCCATGATCAAGATCACGTACACGTTCACACCATATCCTATGCTTCTACACTAGGAGCAAGCACTCCACTTATCCATCTACAAAACAAAACTCCATGCTTATGTATGACACCTATCTCTAAAAATTGCATCAAGGATATGGGGCTATGCAAAAAGAAAAAGAAATAAAAGATGCATACCCAAAGAAGGTATGCCACATGCCTCGGCATGTCAAAAAAAAAGGAAAATAAAAGAAGCATACCCAAAGAAGGTATGCCACATGCTTCGGCATGTCAAAAAAAAGAGAGAGAGAAGAGATAGCCCCTATCCAAAAGAGAGAAAGAGAGATGGTTCATACTAAGTAGTTCATACACCATCCACCAAAAATATCCTCACACTTGCACATCTTGATCAAGGTTTATGACTTGTTTCTCCTTTGGATCCGGCCTTTGACTTAGAAAAATATGAGAAGCAAGTATGCCTTCAAATCATCCATACATACAGCTCCACCAAAAATAACCATTAGAGATAGGGTGAGGAAGTAAGGCTCAATAAAAAGCCTTGGTAAGGAATTATACACATCGAGCGATCCGAGACATCATTCGAGGAACTTTATAAAATTCTTTTGAAAAACTTAACAAAAACTCCGGATTGACGGTTGAACTAAGGAAAGAAATACAAGCACTCTATGATACCGTTCTGACTCTCAACTGCCAAAGATTAGGTGAAGCTAAAAGCCCCACAGGAGTAAAGGTATGAGGTAAGGTCAAAAGGCCAACTTATTCAAAATTAAGGTAAGAAGCATTCAGTTGTGCCTAAAGTATAAGTTGGAAATACAACATTGTAGCAACTCCTGATCAACAAACATCAGCCAAGTTTTGCTCGGGACGAACAAAAAGCTAGCTTGGGGGTGTTGTTGACGGTCGTTAAGTGCAAAATATGACCGTCAACTATACTCACAAGAGAAAGAAAACCATGTCTCTTACTCACATATTTGTATCACTAACCTAGCTCCATAGTTGTTTTGGGGAATTTATGTTTTCAGGAGCACAAGTCCAGAATAAGAAGAAAACACAAAGAATACGCAGGCGAAGTCACAGAATATCGCGTCCTGCGTAGCAGAGCAAAAGAGGCCCACCTGACAGGCCAAACCGACCAACCAAGCCCCTGGCACCGACTATCTGACATCAGGCCCCTCACTAGGCAGTGTCCCAGAGAAGGACGGTGGCCAGAGGCGGCAAGGTGGGGCCGGCCGAACTAGTGGTTCGGCCGAACCCCCCTGAGTCCCGTCTAGGTGCATTTTGTCCGGAAGATTGATATGATCCTCCTAAAGGCGGTTTGCAACGTTTCCATATGGGGAGATGGCGAGAACCGACCTCAAGCACTATAAGAGGGGCCTCTCACCACTCTCTCAAACACACACCACTTGGAGAAGCCTCTCTCTCTCACTCTCAATGTGACTTGTACTCCATAGGGTAGTGGAGCTAGGCTAGTACTTCATTTCCTTAGCGAATCCAGTCGTCTCGAGGTCGGCAAGCAATCCTCGGCCTCTGGTATGGCTTTATATTCTGACTCTCGTTATGCTATTCATAAAGAGTTCATTCTTGGTTATCTTGCTATGTTCTTGGCCTGCCTAGCCAAGTTCTATTCTTATTCAAATTGTATTAGTTGCCTGCTTAGACAAGATGATCTGGGTAAGGATATCGGTTCGTTGTGCTTTCGGGCTTGCCTTAGCGTCTTACCTGTCCATCCGAGGGGTGTGGGACTCAGGGGCGCTAGGGTAGTGACCTCGTATGCGGGCGTGGGGCTCGGGTACGTGGGATCCCTCGGATATGATGGTGCTCCACAGTGTGACTGGGGTAGACCGCAGGTGGTGATAGCCCCGTCGGTCCGCCGGGAAGCTGCTTCTCGGTTGGCGTACTCCCCGACGTTCGGGTATCGTGTAAGAGTTCATGCAAAGATGAAACGGACTGGACATTCTCTAGTACGGGTCATTCTCCGTGATGTCCCTAATTTTCCGGCACCTGCAGCTTTAAGCATGTGACTAACATAACTTCTCTGCTAACTTAAATAGTATACTAGGATCTTGTTTGCCTATGCTCCCACTAACCTTAGGTGTATCTGTTTATTCTTTATTCATGAGAGTTGGTTGATCTTGTGTGTGTCACATTACACTTGATTATCTTTATTATCAATTACCCCTGTATGATTAGTACTTTACACCATATCTCATAGTTGTTATGGTTATGTATCTAGTAAAAATCTTTGCACACCATAGCCATCCCTTGGGAAAATATAAATAACGATACCCTGAATACTTTCGGGTGAAATGCTACAACGGAATATCTGTGCGCTTGTGGATCCTTCTGTAATTGTTAAGACATACCGCACGTCATCCCATGGCGTCACCGATGTGGGGCGGCCGTCCCGGCGTTTCTTGGCGCCGTTGCTGGGAACTAACCATTCCTAGTGATTGCACTAAGAAATGCCAACAGGCATCAAATGAGTCAATTCCTGTAGCTTGGGAGAGACTTCAGGAGTACATTCTAGCATGTCCGCACCATGGAATGGACAATTGGCTCATTCTTCAGAACTTCTACAATGGGTTGACGCAGTCATCCCATGATCATGTGGATGCCGCTGTGGGTGGAGCTTTCTTCTCGCTGACCATTGAAAGAGCTACATCATTAATCGAGAAGATGGTGTCCAACCAAGGTTGGAGCGATGATCGCCTCCAACCACGCTAGCGAGGCATGCACTCCGTCAAGGAGGCCGACATGCTCGCTATGAAGATTGATCTCCTCCTCAAGAAATTCGAGGATTATTCCCAAGATAAGGCTCAAATGCGAACACTTCATGCCTTGGAAACTCACATGACGTGCGAGGTCTGCGGGAATGTTGGACATTCGGGCGACAGCTGCTCAGAAACCTAAGAAGAAGCATTATATATATCTCAATGGCAACAACAATGGGTTTCGTCCACATGGAGGTCAGGGGTGGAATCAACCACGCCCATACTATCAAGGAGGTAAATGGCAATTCAAATTCTTTCAATCCTAACCAACCTACCTTGAGAGATCTTGTCTACGACCAAGCGGAGATCAATGAGTCCCTTCAGAAGAAGTTGGCTGCTACAGACAAATCTATGGAGACCATCCATGCAAAGATGGACAGATTCTCCACTGCTATCAAGAAACAGCTGAGTTTCAACAAGATGCTCGAAACTCAATTGGCTCAGCTAGCTGTTGCTGAATTAGGGAAGATTCCGGGGCAACCCAAATCAACTCTAGAGAGGGTCAATGTCATAAATGCTATGTGAAAAGAGCCACTTAGCAGGACACCCCTCAGCTACGCACAGAAGCTCACACGCCCAAGAAGAGGTGTGTGGGGCGTGTTAGCAGCTACAATATGAGGAGATCCTGGAGCCCCAGTGATCAATTGCCGAATCTTCGTTTTTGAGTTTGATCACGCCCTATGTGACCTTAGAGCCAGCATCAACATCATGCCCAAGATAACATTTGTGAAGTTGGGCTATCCATCAATTTCCCCTACTACTATGTGTGTTTAGCTGGCGGATTCCACTGTGAGATATCCTGAAGGAGTCGTGGAAAATCTTATGGTAAAAGTCAAGAATACCTACATATTAGTGGACTTCGTAGTCCTCAATATGGAAGGAGATCTTGGGATCCCGCTCATACTTGGGCGCCCGTTCCTCAAGGATACAAACGCCAGAATTGATGTAGGGACAGGAAGAATCAGCCTCTGTATCATGGGAAAGACCATGAAGTTCAAATTTCAAAACAAGAGGGAAGTATTCCTGATCCATGAGGATAGCAAGAAATAGGGGTTATGGGCAGAACCCGGTTGGGATGATCAAGATTATCACCCCCCCCCTTCCAAGCCAGCTTGGGAGGATTGGGAGATTCATACTCCCCCAACTGAGTCAGTGGAAGACGACCAGAAGATCCCCGATTTCATCACCAATATAGTATGGGAAGATTTGGAGATCGTCTATCCTACATCTGAGGATCCTATTCCTACGCCGCCTACGCCACCAAAGAAGAACAAGAAAATATGGCGCAAGGAGAAAAAGACGTCATCGACTGCTACTACTTCTCCAGCTACGGACGAAATGGCCTCAACCTAATCAGGTATGGAGAAAGGTCCTACTTTTCTGAACCTAAACCAAGAGCTAGCTTGGGGGAGGTTCCCTCCCCTAATTCAACTGTATCCTTTATTTGCTTTTTGAATAAAAATTGATAAAAACTTCCAAAACAAAATAAATATTTACTGCTTTATTTCCCTGTTCATCATGCGCGGTAAGAATGTTTTAACTCCTTATGAAAGTTGAAAGGATGAGTTTTGCTTTGCTTTACCATATCTGTTGTGCTTAGTTTGGAAATAAGAGTTCTCTTGAGTTTAAATTTGTTGGTTATGTAAATACCTTGCCAATGAACCTAAAAATTCCATGGGTTGCACATGCTTGATCCAAGTCTAAGTTGTTGCGAGTATAGATATGGTAAATAAAGTGGTACAAGTTTGTTCAAGTGATGCTTGAAATCTGTAGTTGTTTTCAAAAATCTAAAAAGGCAAGTTCCCCGGTGATAAGCAAAGTCCTACCAGAGCCATATGTCATATTCCATGAAAAACCTTTACACATATGCTGCTTGATGTTCTGTTGAGTCTTGTCAAATTGTGTGACCCTAGTGCGATGCTTTTCATGCTTTCTCCATCATAAGCACGCACACGACCCATCCATTTGCTACATTCCTACATTGGAAATTGAGCACCATCATCCATCCATTTCCCATTAATAAATGCTCCATGTCTTGGTAATCTCTCTCGTAGAACATCCCTGAAATAAAATAAAGTTAGATTATGGTTGCCCCAAAAAGAGAAAAGATGGCATGCCAAAGAACCATGACCCAAAAAAAAGAGAGAGAAAGGGGTAGCCATGTCTCAAAAAAAAGAGAGACAAAGATGATTTGAGAGACAAAACTAATGCCTTAAGGAGTAGGTCATATCCATTCATCCATCCATCCATCCACCCATCCACTCGTAAACTTGCACCTTTTGATTGAGATTGCATGACTTGTTTCTCCATGGATCCTCTCTTTGACTTTACAATATATGGAATGCAAGTATGCCCTGTTCTTATCCTACCTTGAGGTCCACAAAGGCTTTTTAGCAGTAGGAAAGACAGAAGGCAGATACTGCCCTGGTGAGGATAATAAAAGTTGAGTGCTTCGAGATAATCATCCTGGGAACTTTGCCATGCTTTCAAAAATCTTTCAAAAAGGTATCTCCAGATGGATTGCAGATCTATGAACAAGTAAGTACTACTCTATACACCGTTCTAACTCTCAATAGCCCAAGACAAGGAGACAGCTAAGAAGCCCCATGAAGGAGTAATGTAATTGTGCAAAGGTATGATAGCCAACTTATTTAAGCTTATAGGTGAACATCTTTGCTTCAGACTATGACATGACAGGTAAGGTATAAGTCAAAGTGATTTTCTGATGGACAACCTGATTTGTCCTACTTTGCTCGAGATGACCAAAGGACAGCTTGGGGGATCTTGTTGACACTCACTAACGACCATTTTCAGGCGTCAACTTGATCAGAAAATCATGAGAGTTTGCATTTCTTACATGCATCTTTATCCAATAAAGTCCCTAAACCACACTTCACCTTCTAGAAAATGCAAGTTGTGTTTTTGAGCTAATATGCAGGTTGCAAGCACACTTTGGCCTGACATAAAATCACAGAAAATATCAGAGCATCGATTCAGGCTCAATTGGACCAAGTGTAGCCCAAGAACCAACCCAAATCCACTTAAGAGAAGTCGTACCCCAGTGTTCAGACCAAAGAAGGCCCAGACAAGCCTAGCAGACAAGATTGGGGGCGGTTGGCACCACTGGCAGGCCGGCCGACCGGCCCATGGCCCCACCGCCTTAAGCTTGCTACATGGCAGCTTGGGATTGGCTCACAACGTCAGTTTGCTGAGGATTGGTAGCTTCTCACCCGTGGCTCCTTGCTATAAATACAAGGGGTGGGGCAGAGAATGAGAACACACACACACACACACCTACACACCTCAACACACTCACCTCTTGCATAGTCTTTAGGCTTAGTAGAGTTTAGGAGAAGTCTAGGAGTCATCGAGTCGCCAAAGTTGCTCGATAGTTCTGGTATGGGTTCATCTCTAGCTCTCTCTTGTAATATTTGGTTGTTTGTAATAGAATTAGACTATGGTTACCGATATCTACTCGAAGTATGTTCTGAGTTATCAGATATATGCTTCTTGATCTGGTTGCATAATTGTTCAATGCTTGCATTGCATGATCGCCATGTGCTTGCAATGGTTAACATATCGGCCTTAGAACTTTATCAATTGCTCCAGTATTCGTATGTTTGCTCTAGTGTGATGTCTGTCCATCCGGAGGGTGGAGGCTCCGCGCGGGACACTAGAGTATCGCTTACTAGTGTAGACATGGTATCTAGATTAGCTAAGAGTTACTGGATGTCAACTATACCCACGGTTTGTAGAGGTAGCCGGCAGGTGGTGACAGCTCTGTTTGAGCCCTAGTAATCCTCCACGTTCGGTATGGGGGGTAGTGTGGCAGAACCACCAAAATTAATCCGGTTTAAGTATGCTAACCATCACTATTACTGCTAAAATGGTTAACATGCACTTTAAATGGAGAAATTTGACAATCTGTCGGGTAAAATCCCGATAACACCACTGTATTTCGGATCAAAACAACATATCTCACTCAAAGGTGAGAGCAGAAATTACAATGACCATAACTTTTATAACCCAAACTTCAATAGTAAATGTTATTATAAATTGAGTTTGAGAATTCAAATCAGAGTACCTTAGAGATTTGAAAGTAGATAAGTTCTTCAGTGTTTATAAATAGCGGAAAGAAAAATGATAACTAGCGACGATATATGACATCATGATGAAGCCCGTACATGATGTCAATCTCACCAATCATTCCAAAGATTACCTGAAAACAAAGTCACAAGCAAGACTGAGTATACTAATACTCAGCAAGACTGACCTGACTATGGGTATATAATATCCCTTTAACTAGACAAGCAAGGCTTGTGAGGGCTCTGGAGTTTCTTTTGCTGAAAAGCAACAAAGAGTATGTCCTTAATTTCAAGTTTTAGCTTTCAGGTTCTAGTTTCATTAATCATTCTAGGTTTGCACCTAACTATACAAACATGGTAGAAAAATTATTTGTATCCAACAAGATTGAGTATCATCTTGGTTTCACTTCTTACTCTATGTGGCAAAGAGATTAAGCAGTCTCAATATCTGTGAGAGGCGGAATAGTTCGAACCAAATTTCAATCCTTGCAAGGTAAACCTAACACACACGCTTGGAGCACTGTTGAGTCACTCCCAAGCAACCTTTTGCCTTCCATTCCGGTTCGTGGATCAGGGCCACTCTCCCCAGCTATAGGGCTCCAGACCTCGTCCCTCATAGCCGTATCTTTCCCCGACTATAGGGCACCAACCTCGTCCCTCATAGTCATGGCATAGCGCTACAATTTCCATCTTATTCATTTTATTCATCCTATTCCTAAAAGAGAGTGGGAGGTATGTCCACTTGCTGGGCCGATTGGTTAATAGGCTTGCTGCGTACCATATTTACGGCATGTGGCTAGTACTTTCAAACGCTTAATCAACACTACCACTGTTGGAAATATGCCCTAGAGGCAATCATATTTCCTTGTATTCATGGTTAATAAAGTGTACCTTGAATATTCATGGATGACAACTTGTATTGATTAATGCTTATGTGAAGTATTTGTGAAACTCTATACTTGTATGAATATTCAAAAATGTTCCTAGTCGGAGTTCATGTGAGGACACACATGAATATTAGACTAGAACATGTATTAGTTGATTGACTACGTTTCACAAGTCATGGGCATGGGGATGTCAAACTAATAATGTGGGCTCATGTGAGACATGAGACTGAATTGACCCAACACGAGATGGTGACTTTTCATTACACAATATGTACGCTGTGTCCTAAGACCTGAGATCGTCGTATGTACTCAAGATGTGAACCGACTTACTTAGGAGCCATCAAACGCTGCAGAGTAATATGGTAGTCATAAAGGTGGCTTTCGGGTCTGTTAAGAAGCATGCTGTGAGACATAGTCGGTCAAGATGGGATTTGCCCCTCTCTACAAGAGAGAGATATCTCTGGGCCCCTCGAGTGATTTGGATCAGGAAATGCATGGCCATGTTGGGGTTAATAGTTAACTAAGTATTCCAAATCACAGGATCGAGAAAGAATGGTCAGCTTTAAGCTAGACCAAATATCGTGAGGCACAGGGAACAGCATGTATATGATATTGTGGCGGCTCGTCTGATATGATCTTTGTGTGTGTATAGGAGTTGACATGTCTTGCTAGAGGCCACTGTCTACTATTGGGCCGAGTAAGAGTACTCGGGCCATGTCTATTCGCATGTGAGCCCATAGGGTCACAAACTTAAGGGAAAGAAGCCTGATAAGGATGAGATCCGAATTAGACTGGGCTTAGGTGCACTAATGGGCCATTCAGGCCCAAAAGGCGGCACCCAAGGTGGGGCCCAAGGCAGCCCACCTAAGGGGCTATATAAACAGAGGAGGGGCGCCTAAAAACCCTAACCCTGTTCCTCTTCCTCGTGCATCTAGCTCTAGTTCTTTTTCGCGGATCTAGCAATCCGGAGTGCGAAGCATCTTCCCATACGTGTGGACTTCGTGGAGGTGCTATGTTTGCTGCACAAGGACGAGCCGTTCGTGAGGTAGTTCATGCAACTGCACTGCCGGCTTCCATCTACAATATACCGACGCGCTACAGAAGTTCCGCAACCGCGCGTCTAGTGGTAATCCCGTGATCTATAACTGCAGTAATCCTGGTTTATGTGGTAGAAAATTTTTGTTTTTGCTACCCCATATTCCTACAGTGGTATCAAACCCAGTGCTGTCTCGTTATAGATTCGGATATGTGCATATGGAGATATGCGTAGTTTCAGATCGATCTATGACCCAGTTTCGTAAACTAGCTGCGAAGGTTGTGCAACGACATACTCCTACCGGTCGGTTTTCCGCCATCGGAGTTAAGTGATGCACATAAACCTAGTCGCTGCGGTTGGAGATCAATGTGATTGGTAGAATTGAAACTTTGAGCATAAGCCAGATGCATGAGACGCATAGGGCAATAGATTGGATCTACTGCGAATTCCGTTTTGTTGCAAAAGCGTGTTTTAGAGTTAAACAGTCATAAATTTTGCATACAAACTCGGATTTAGGAGAACTTTATATCGATTTATATCTACAGAAAAAGTTAGACTTGGTTCATAATAGCAGCACTATTTCTGCGAAATTTAGATTTGTGAAATTCGGCCCAGAAGATAAGGGTTTTTGGCATTTTAAGATCAGACATCGGAATCACATAACTCTGTTTTGCAGGTTTTGTGATCGGTATGGCCTCTATGTGTATGTGATGCATGCGTGTAATTATTTCATGACCTGCATGTCGTGATTATGACAATTCGGCTGGAGCCATATGAATTGTTGCATTTATGTAATGGCCTGCGTGCCAACTTGTGATGATCCAAGTCGTGAATGTAATTTTATTTACTGGCTATTAGGTGTAATAGAAAGTTCTAGTTCTTGGAGTTTTCATCACATGAAGGATGGTGCACATGTACATGGAGATGGAGATCAACATGGTGAACAAGTTCCATGAAGATGGAGATCTACATGGCGAACAAGTTCTATGGAGATGGAGATCACCAGAAGAACAAGGGCCATACTGATTCACAATTATGTGCTTGTCGTTCTTGACATTTTACTACTACATGCATCATAGTAGAAGTAGAATGATCCCTCACAAACTTCGAGCTATCATGCCCTACCAACTAAACCTTGCACTGTCACATGTCTTGTATGATTAGTGGTGGGTCTATGAAATTAGGGCGCCACTGGTTTTCCTTGACTAGACAGGCTGTATCGGATACATGCACGCATAAAGGGTTGGTTAGCTGACAAGGTCATCTTAACGGTTAAGGACCTAGGGGCATAAAGGTTGGGAGATGAGGACATCACTCCTATGGATACAAACGACACTCCTCAAGATGATATACAAGGTCCTATTACTCGCGCACGTGCTCGACAATTGAACTTACAGGTGAGCTCGTTCCTATGTAATGTTTATTGTGAATCTGAGAATAGATTACTACCTAATGACTTAATTGTACTTAGGAACAAAGGAGAGGACTAGAAAGGGCGTGGAGAAGGCGTTGGAGGCGTGGAGGACCAGCAAGGACGTCCGGATCAAGATGGAGGCCCAAACCGATTCGACTTCGTTTCAGTTTCGGACTCCAGGAACAGGCCTCACTAAAACAGACGTCCAGATTGCATACGAAGTCGGATTTGGGCATACTTGATATGGATGGAAAGATAATTTCAAGACGCTTCTAATGGATCTGGTATGAGGCCCAAATTCATCCGGAATCGACGGGAATCATCTGTGGAAGTTGACATCCAGAATCTATCCCAGTGCTGCGTCACTGTTTTTGGGCCGATGGCCCGTGTATCATGTTGGAGCCCAATAGGGGCGCGTCCAGGAGGTATTGCATGACCTAAACCTTTATTAGCAGCTGCCGCTACCATCGTGAGACTTGGGTTTTGCTTAGATTATTCTGTCGAGAACAGTTTCGCAGTCGTGTCGGTTTGTGAGACCCCAACTTTGAGATTAATCTTTCATCTGCAGAGTCACTTCAATTGAGCTGCGTTCTTTCGAGATCTTGCTTGTGTTCTTCATTGCGCTTGCAGGGACTAGCCTTCTTGGTGAGGTCAACCGGGTTGTGACACGGTTGATAACCAGAGGAGTTGTGGTGCTAAGATTGCTGGATTCGGGTCTTAGGATCTGAAGCCGGATCGGTGTGTCTCGCTCCGCCTACAACGAGAGTTATCCAGAACCTAACGGAAGATCGGGAACCCACGTCCCCATCCATTTTCGTGAGGCCTGCTCCTGTAGTCCGAACCGGACTCGCGAATAAATCGGACTTCAATGTGGATTGGGCTTTGAACTCTATCTTCGCTTGGGCCTTGGTCATATGCATATTGGTCATGTCCTCATCAGGGAGCGAGACATGGAGATGTCACCCAACAAGAGTCATATGTGATATGATTAGCAAAGAGTTGCTTACCGATCTATCTAGTCTTCTAGCGGTGATGCTAAAGCTCACTAGTCGACTTGATAGTTGTGGGTCTTGAATCGCTAAGAATCAATAGAGGGATATTGATTTTAGTGGGAGTAAATTCTGTTAATTGCTTAATATCATTCACTCCATCATGAATACGTTTGTCTTAGTATTTTGCATTATTATTTTGTTGTAGATCATGGTCTGCAATAACACCAATCCTTTTCATTGCGTTCGTTCCTTGAGAAGGACAAACTGAATGGGACTAACTATGCGGATTGGATCCGCAACCTGAGAATTATTCTCAGGGCAGAGAAAAAGGAAGATGTTCTAGATACCCCATTACCAGAAGAGCCTGCTGATGATGCACCTGCTGAGGAAAAGACTGCTTATAGAAAGGCTTATGACAACAACCTTGAAGTAAGCTGCCTTATGCTCGCTTGCATGGAACCTGACATACAGATGCAGTTCGAGACAAACCATGAGGCACACGATATGATGGTGGCGCTTCAGGACATGTTCAAACTCAGGCCAGGACTGAAAGGTTCAATGTGGCCAAGGCCTTTGTCGAGAGCAAGCTGGCATAAGGCAATGCAGTGGGTACGCATGTAATCAAGATGGTTGGTTACACACAGAGGTTGGAGAAGTTGAGCTTCCCACTTGGCCAAGAGTTGGCCACTGATTTCATTCTCGCCTCTTTACCGCTAAGCTATGGGAACTTCATCTCGAACTACCATATGCATGGGGCTGGAAAGGGCCTGACTGAACTATGTATGCTCAAGACAGCAGAGAGTGACATCAAGAAGAGCACAAGTGGCGGCCATGTGATGGCTGTCCAGAACAAGCCTGCTTTCAAGAAGAAAGGTTCTTCTTGGAAGAAGAAGGGCAAGGCTAAGGTTGCAAACCCTAAGCCAAACCTTGCACCCAAGGCTAAACCTGGACCAGCTGCAGATAATGAGTGCTTTCATTGTTACGAGAAGGGACACTGGAAGAGGAATTGCAAGCTGTACCTCGCCTCGTTGAAGAACCGTTCTTCCACCTCGGGTACGCTTGTTGTTCATATTACAAAAATATTTCTCGCTGACTCTTATGTTAATTCTTGGGTATTTGATACCGGATCGGTTGCTCATATATGCAATTCGATGCAGGGAATGACAAAGAGTAGATGCGTTGAAAGAGGAGAAGTTGACTTCCACGTCGGCAATAATGCAAGAGTTGCTGCTGTGGCCGTCGGGACGATGCAACTTCACCTACCGTCAGGATTTGTCTTGGAGCTTAGTAATTGTTATTTTGTTCCTAGTTTGAGTCGAAACATTCTGTCTCTTTCATGTTTGATGAAGGATGGTTATTCTTTTGTGAGTGAAAACAATGGTTGTGCTATCTCTAAGAATAATATGTTTGTGGCTTTTGTGTCCATTGTGAATGGGCTGTTTGTTTTAAATCTTGATGATTCACCTATCTGTAATATTAATGCTAAAAGGCCTCGGCTTGCTGATTTGAATCCTACCTACATGTGGCATTGCTGTCTCGGTCATATAAGCGAGAAACACATGAAGAAGCTCCATTCGGATGGACTTCTAACTTCGTATGATTTTGAGTCATACGAGACATGCGAAGCTTGTTTGCTAGGCAAGATGACCAAGATACCATTCACTGGTTTTCCAGAGAGAGCATCGGACTTACTCGAACTCATACATACTGATGTATGTGGACCAATGAGCTCGATTGCTAGAGGTGGATTCCAATACTTCATAACTTTCACTGATGATTTGAGTAGATATGGCTATGTCTACTTGATGAAGCATAAGTCTGAAAATTTTGAAAAGTTCAAAGAATTTCAGAGTGAAGTTGAAAATCAGTGTGGCAAGAAAATTAAAGCTTTACGATCTGATCGTGGAGGTGAATATCTGAGCCACGAGTTTAGCAATCATCTAAAGAGTTGCAGAATTGTTCCACAACTTACGCCTCCTGGAACACCTCAGAGAAATGGTGTGTCTGAGCAACATAATCGAACTTTGTTGGACATGGTTTGATCAATGATGAGCCAGTCGGTCCTACTATTATCGTTTTGGGGTTACGCTCTAGAAACAACAGCTTTCACATTAAATAGGGTGCCATCAAAATCCGTAGATAAGACACCATATGAGATATGGACTGGCAAGACTCCCAGTTTGTCTTTTCTAAAGATTTGGGGTTGTGAAGCATATGTCAAACGACTCCAGTCTGACAAGCTTGCACCCAAATCGGATAAGTGCATATTCGTGGGATACCCAAAGGAGACCTTAGGGTATTACTTCTACAATCGATCTGAGGGCAAAGTGTTTGTCACTCGAAATGGAGTTTTCCTAGAGAAAGAGTTTCTCAAAGGAGAGAAAAGTGGAAGAACGGTGCAACTCGAAGAAGTTCGAGATGAGCCAATAGGACAAGACTCTACAAGTGACGCTAATGTAGCTGAACAAGTTGAGATGCCTATGGCAACAGAAGCACCTCCGCAACCACGAAGGTCAGCAAGGCTCCACGCAGCGTGGGAATTATTATTGTTAGACAATGATGAGCCTGCAACATATGCAGAGGTGATGGCAGACCCTGACTCTGAGAAATGGCAAGATGCCATGAAATCCGAAATAGAATCCATGAAGGAAAGTCAAGTTTGGAACTTGATAGACCCGCTTGATAGTGAGAGAACCATAGAGTGCAAATGGATCTATAAGATATATGATGCAGCCCGAGGGTTCTATCAATTCGACCAATGCTAGAAAGATATGCAAGTTTCAAAAATCCATTTATGAATTAAAGCAAGCATCTCGGAGTTGGAATATTTATTTTGATGAAGTAGTCAAAGGGTTTGGCTTCATTAAAAATGAAGAAGCTCGTGTTTATAAGAAGGAAAGTGGAAGCTATGTTGCATTTCTAATCTTGTATGTAGATGACATACTGCTGATTGGAAATAATATTCCTATGCTTGAGTCCGTAAAGACTTCATTGAAAAATAGTTTTTCGATGAAGGATTTAGGAGAAGCAGCATACATACTGGGCATCAAGATCTATAGAGATAGATCAAAGAGGCTTATAGGATTAAGCCAAGATACTTACATTGACAAAGTGTTGAAGCGGTTCAACATGGAAGAGGCAAAGAAAGGGTTCTTGCCTATGTCACATGGCATACATCTTAGCAAGACTCAGTGTCCTACGACGACTGATGAGCGAGAGCGCATGAGCAAAGTTTCATATGCCTCAGCAATTGGATCTATCATGTATGCAATGATAAGTACACGCCCAGATGTTTCTTATGCTCTAAGTGTTACGAGCAGATACCAGTCTGATCCGGGTGAGAGTCACTGGACAGCTGTGAAGAACATTCTTAAGTACTTAAGAAGAACTAAGAATGCGTTTTTGGTCTATGGAGGTGAGGAAGAGCTCGTTGTAACGGGTTACACCGACGCTAGCTTCCAAACTGACAAAGATGATTCAAAGTCCCAAACAGGTTACGTGTTCACAATAAATGGTGGTGCTGCTAGCTGGAAGAGTTCCAAGCAGGAGACAGTGGCCGATTCTACGACAGAGGCCGAGTACATCGCAGCTTCGGAAGCTGCGAAGGAAGGTGTTTGGATAAAGAAGTTGCTTATTGAGCTTGGTGTGTTTCCTAATGCCTCTAGCCCACTGGGTCTCTACTGTGACAACAGTGGTGCCATTGCGCAAGCTAAGGAGCCAAGGAATCACCAGTAGAGCAAACACGTTATGCGGCGATTTCATCTCATTCGAGAGTTCATCGATCGGGGTGAGATCAAGATATGCAAAATACACACGGACCTGAACATTTCAGATCCGTTGACAAAACCCCTTCCACAGCCCAAGCATGTGAGGCACACAAGAGCAATGGGTATTAGATACATTCTGGATTGACTCTAGTGCAAGTGGGAGACTGTTGGAAATATGCCCTAGAGGCAATCATATTTCCTTGTATTCATGGTTAATAAAGTGTACCTTGAATATTCATGGATGACAACTTGTATTGATTAATGCTTATGTGAAGTATTTGTGAAACTGTATACTTGTATGAATATTCTAAAATGTTCCTAATCGGAGTTCATGTGAGGACACACATGAATATTAGACTAGCACATGTATTAGTTGATTGACTACGTTTCACAAGTCATGGACATGGGGATGTCAAACTAATAATGTGGGCTCATGTGAGACATGAGACTGAATTGACCCAACACGAGATGATGACTTTTCATTACACAATATGTACGCTGTGTCCTAAGACCTGAGATTGTCGTATGTACTAAAGATGTGAACCGACTTACTTAGGAGCCATCAAACGCTGCACCGTAATAGGTGTACCACCCTAATTTAAATTTCAGCTTTTGTTAATAAATTTAATTGGTTTTTTTTAATTTTCTAAGGTTTATTGTGTTAGACTTGCATTTAATCTAAAATTTTGTTCCTTAAGTAATTAAAATTTTATCATAGGTTTAAATTTTGGTGTTGCATTCATGCTGGTGCATAGTTTTAATTATTTGAGTGTGTTTTGAATTCAAATTTGTATTTGAATTCAAACTTTGTTTGAATTAGAAATAGAAAAGAGAGAGGAATAGAAATAGAAAAAGGCAAACCCAGCCCAACCCGCTGTAACACCCAAGTTTCAATTTCAGCATTTTATAATAAATTTAATTGGCTCTATTTAAATTTTCTAAGGCTTATTGTGCTAGACTTGCATTTAATCTCAATTTCTGTTCTATAAGTAATTAAAATTTTGTCTAAGTTTAAAAATTTGTGGTTGCATTCATGCTGGTGCATATTTTGTTTATTTTGGTTGAGTGCTAGGGACTTTGAATTCAAATTTGTTTGAATTCAAACTAGTTGGTGTGAGTTTGCAAAAGAGAAAGAAAAAGAAATAGAAAAGGAACCCATACCCCAAACCCAAAACAACCCAGCCCATCTTTTCCCCATGGCCCATTTCCTTTCCCGCGGCCCAGTCCGGCCCGGCCCAGCCTCTCCCTCGTCCAGCCCGAGCCGGCCCAGCCTCTCCCTCGTCCAGCCCGAGCCGGCCCAGCCTCTCCCTCGTCCAGCCCGAGCCGGCCCAGCCAGTAGTGCCACCCCCCTCGGCCCAGTCCGCTCGCCCGAGCCCAAGCCAGCGCCTCGCGCCCGCAAGCAACCGCTCCCTCTGCGCGCGGCCCAGCACGCGCTCGCACAGCAGCCCACTTGCCCGCACCGCGCGTCGCCCTCACTCCCTGCGCCCCGGACCCACCTGTCATCGCCCTCCTCCCCCTTTCCTTCTCCAGCGCTCCAACGGAAACCGATTCCCCCGCCGGAGATTTCGCAGGCCTATCCCTGGGCACGCCCCCCCATGATCCCCGCCGCCCTTATTTAGCACTCCACGGACCACCCGTCATCCCATCCCGCAGCGTAGCCTCAAACCCTAGCGCCGCCGCCTTGCCCCTGTCCAGAGCAGAGCACCCGCCGCCGGTAAGCGCCTCCGCCGAGGCGATTCCACACCATCGGAGCATCCCAGGCCGACCTGACCGCCGTGACTCCCTCGCAGGAACCCCACGGGTCGATCTGCGGAGTCCAGGAACCGGAGACGCCCCGCGGCAGCTTCTTCCCCAACTCCGCCGTGCGCCACCGCTCCCCCTCGATGACGTCGGCTCCCCTGCACCGCAATTAGTCCACCGCAAACCCTCGGTGAGCACCCTGGATCCCCGAGCTTTCTTTTGCGCTAAGCCTTCTAGGCCGAAGGCCACTCCGTTGTCCGGGCGCCACTCGCCGACGCCCCGCCGCCGTAGCTCCGCCGTGGCGGCCCTGCAACACCCCACAGCACCGCACGACCCCTGAACCGGTTTGCCCGCACCTTGCACAAACCCCCTGGCCCTTTTGCACTAGAACCCGAGCCCCAGAACCACGAAGCACTCGCGCGCCGGCGAACTCCGCCGCGTTCGCCCGCCATCGCCGCCGCGCACAGCGTCCCGCGCCCCAATCCCCTCCCCTGAGTGCCCCAGTGGCTTGCGCGTGCCACGGGCATGCTCCCGAGCCAAGCCGCGGCCTGAATCGGCCACGGGGACGCCGGATTGGCCAACCCCGGCGACCCCCCCCCCCGCCGCGGAGCAGAGCTCCGGCGACCTATCGCCGCCGCTCCCACGCGCGAATCTTGTCAGCCGTCCGATCCTAGGTCTGCGGCCCTGATTAGATCAGCCCGGAGTCAAACCAGCAAATACCGGTCAGCGCCTGGCTCTTTTGCTAAAAACCCCCCTAGTTTTCTTAGATTTAACCCGCGGTCCATCGGTATAGAAAAATAATTACGCAGAGGCCCTGTTTTTAGCACTTAGCCCCCTGAGTTCTTTAGAAATAGAACCCGCCGTCCTTCCATGGCTTTTTCACGCGTTAGACCCCAGAACTAACCTTTAATTATGTTTTAGTCCTCGGTTTTAGCAGAAAAGCCCCTGGAACCCTGTTTTTATTACAAATAAGCCCCTGAACCTTGTTTTTAGCCTAGATTTTGCGTTTTAGCTCCGTTTTTAGCGTTCTTTATATCCACGCGATCGTTGTAACGCGTAGAACAGTTTAGGCTTAGTTTTTCTTGCTGTTTTTATGTATTGATGTACTGTTTCTTAGTTTTTGTTAGTGTTTGCTTGTATGCTTATTATTGTGCATTGTTTTGGCCATATGATCGTGAGTAGACGTTGATCCATCTGAGGAGCCCCAGTACCAGTACCCGGAGCAGCCGTCTTCTGACCAGTTTGAGCAGCAGCAGGAGCAGTACGAGGAAGGCAAGTATAACATGAACAACCTATCACTTTTAAATACAAATTCATATTGCATTTAATACTGTATGCCTATAAGGACTTCCTAGCCACATTTATCCTTTATATTTTACCATGGGTTGCATTTTGGTTAGCTGTGCTAGGTGCCGCGCTATAACACACTCTGGTCCTTTTTAATTAAATTGATTAATGGTTTACTTGAATTTAATTCTGAGAGTGGCCCTCTGTGCTTCGTGCTTGGGTGGCTCACGTCTCGTTAAAATATGGTTTTTGTAGAAACATGGTTTAGGGGGCCAGCACGGTGCTTAGTGCTTGGTTGGCCACTCTCCATAAGGACCGGTTCATAGAGCGACAACCTGGGACAATAGCGCTACCACAAGGCTAGAATGGGATAGACTCGGCGTAATAATTAGATCTTTTTGGTTTGGAGTAACTTACCTGCGGGGCAGGGGCGGTAAGCTTCTATGGCCCTCGTGCTGAGTGGCCTCGTCTGTGCTTCGTGTCTTGACGCCCACTAGACCTGCTCCATAGTCGCCGATCCACCCTCGTAGTGAGTCGCTAGTCATCTCACCTAAGGAAGTGTGATAAACCTCTAGCGTAGCTCACGACTTGTGGGTAAAGATGTGCAACCTCTGCAGACTGTAAAACTGGTATACTAGCCGTGCTCATGGTTATGAGCGGCCCAGATCCTCCTTTTGATTAGTGGGGTTAGCCCCTTCCGACGAGGGGGTGCCTCTCGGGGTTACCTTGGTGGCTTGGTTTCGGTTTGGTTCTCAGTAGTCCTTAATTAAATTTGATTAATTACTATGTAACTGGGTAAATGGTAATTCATCAACTCGTAGTAAATAGCTTTAATAAAATTTTGCCAAGACTTAAAAGCTAATGCAGTCAGTCAGCCAGCCTAGAGCCTCATAGTTTGTGTTATACTTGTTGAGTACAAGTTGTGTACTCACTCTTGCCTCTTCTCTACTTTTTCCTCTTGGATACTCTACTGCTGCTCAGTTCCTGCCAACACGAGGGAGTTCGTTCAGCGCTACCAGGACTACGAGGACTTCTAGGCATTCGTCTCCCAGTCGACATCCCTGTGGCGCCCTGCTCAGCTTCGGAGAGTTTTTATCGTATTTGTACTTCGCTTCCGCTGTATCAGACATTTTTGTCATTAATGTAATAAATAACATTCGTATTTCGATTTATTATGTCTTATTCGTGATATGTGCTGTGATATACTGTTCATTCTGTTGTATATACGTGTGACTTGATCCTGGCACGTATATGATTGCTCGGTTTATGTTCTTTTTTAAACCGGGTGTTACACCCGCAGCCCATCTCTCTTTCCCGCTCGGCCCAGCAAACCCCGCGCCGGCCCAGTCCACAGCCTCCCTGGGCCTGCCCCTTCCCGTCGCCAGACCGCAGCCCGGCCTGCTCCGCTTCAGCCCAAACCGCGACCGTGCTCAGCCCAGCGCGACTCAACTCGCCCCGCACGCCCCCGCTCCACTCGCGCGACGCCGGCCCAACCCACAGCGTGCCGCTCAGCCGCTCGCGCACGCCCCGCCACTGACACGCCGGCCCCACCTAGCAGTCCCGTCCCCTTCCTCCGCCTTCCCCGCGCTGCAACGGCCCCGCCGTGTCTCCCCGCAATCCCCGGCCGTGATACCCACAGCCTTCCCTCCCTATCCCACACGCCGGGATCTTCGGCACGGGCTCTTTAAACCACCCCGACCCCCCTTCTCCTTACCCGCACACCAGCATCACCAAACCTAGCCGTTGCCTCCCCTTTGTGCCGCCGGCGTAGGAGCTCTGCTCCACCCCGGCCACGCCACCCCGCCGTGCCCCAACACCTGCAAACCACCACCCTAGCCCGCGCAACAGCTTTGCATCGAAGTCTACAACACCCCAAGCCGCTGTCCCGACTCCGGACCACATCCACGCTGGATTTACTCGCGAAGCCACCGCCGCAGGTGAGCCCCATTCGCGAGAAATTGCCCGCCGTGGTTGACGCTCTAGCCACACTGACCCACCTCCCGACTCCGCAGGTCTACCCCGAGCCTGATCGTGGGACTAGCAGAGCCGGAGACGCTCAGCAATGACCCCGCCACCAAGCCCTGCGAGACCATCGCCGGACCTCACCGCCGACGTCCCGCCGCTGTGACTCCGAGCACCCTGCGCCCTTGGTAAGCCTCGACCCGCCTCCCTGGAGCTTTTAAACTAGATCCTAGAGCCTCCCGTGACCAGAACACGCCAGCTCCGGTGAGCCCTGCACCTGCCAAGCCGCCATCTCCGACGAGCGTCACGCTCGGAGCCCCGAACCACCACCCAATCGCCACCAGTGCATTACGCGTGCCACGTAGGTGCCTCCCAACCCAGATCTTGTCCTTTTTGACCCCGGGAAGGCCGAGATTGGCCGTCGCCAGGCGATCCCCCGCCGCGGGAGCATGCCTCTGGCGAGCTCCGCCGCCGCCCCGCGCCCTGTTGAATCTGATCCGTCCGATCCAAAACCAGCGCTCTAGATTAGATCGAAGTTTCATTAGATCTAAACGGTTAGATCCAGATCCAGCGTCCCACGTGCGTGGATACCGTTTCGGCTGGTATGTTTTGTTAAAGAGCCCCTTAGTTTCCTTAGATTCAACCCGAGCTCCTGTCCTAGTTCAAAAGAAATTAGACTTAGGTCCTGTTTTTAACACTTAACACCCTGAGCTTCCTGGTTTTAGAACCCGCCATCCAGAGCTGTCAGTTTTGCAGGTTAGCCCCTGAAACTAAGGTTTAATTATGTTTAGGCCCTCGGTTTTTGCAGAAAACCCCCTGGAACTTAGTTTTTCTTGCAGATAAGCCCCTAGAACTTGTTTTTGGCCTAGTTTATGCGTTTTAGCTCCGTTTTAGGCGTTCTTTATGTCCACGTGATCATTGTAATGCGTAGAATAGTTTTAGACTAGTTTAGTGTGCTGTATTTATGTATTGATGTACTCTTTCTTAGCTTTTGTTATTGTTTGCTTGTATGCTTATTGTTGTGCATTGCTTTTGGCCTTGTGTTCGTGCGTAGACGTTGAGCTACCGGAGGAGCCCCAGTACCAGTACCCGGAGCAGCCATCTTCTGACCAGTTTGAGCAGCAGCAGGAGCAGTACGAGGAAGGAAAGTATAACATGAACAACCTATCACTTTTAATTACACTTTCATACTGCATTTTAATATTGTATGCCTATAAGGACTTCCTAGCCACTTTATATCCTTTATATATGTCCTTTGGGTTGCATTTTGGTTAGTTGTGCTAGGTGCCGCGCTATAACACACTAATGGTCCTTTTTAATTAATTTGATTAATGGTTATATGCAACTTAATTTTGAGAGTGGCCCTCTGTGCTCGTGGCTTGAGTGGCTCACTTCTCATTAAAATTGGTTTTGTTAGAAACATGGTTTAGGGGGCCAGCTCGGTGCTTACTGCCTGGTTGGCCACTCTCCATAAGGACCGGTTCATAGAGCGACAACCTGGGACAACAGCGCTACCACAAGACTGGAATGGGACGGTCTTGGCGTAATAATTAGGTCTTTTTGGTTTGGAGTAACTTACCTGCGGGGCAAGGGTGGTAAGCTTCTATGTCCCTCGTACTGAGTGGCCTCGTCTGTGGTATTCTTGACGCCCACTAGACCTGCTCCATAGTCACCGATCCAACCCTCGCGGTTATTCCTTACCAACGAGATTCTTTGTAAAGGCCTCGTAGTGAGTTTGCTAGTCATCTCACCTAAGGAAGTGTGATGAACAACTAGCGTAGCTCACGACTTGTGGGTAAAGATGTGCAACCTCTGCAGAGTGTAAAACTGGTATACTAGCTGTGCTCACGGTCATGAGCGGCCCAGATCCTCCTTTTGATTAGTGGGGTTATCTCCTTCCAACGAGGGAGGTGCCTCTCGGGGTTACCTTGGTGGTTGTGGTTTGGTTCTCAGTAGTAACATGATTAATTACTATGTAACTGGGTTTATGGTAATTCATCAACTTGTAGTAAATAGATTTAATAAAATTTTGCAAAGACTTAAAAGCTAATGCAGTCAGTCAGCCAACCTAGAGCCTCATAGTTTGTGTTATACTTGTTGAGTACAAGTTGTGTACTCACTCTTGCCTCTTCTCTACTTTTTCCTCTTGGGGATACTCTACTGCTGCTCAGTTCCTGCCGACGCGAGGGAGTTCGCTCAGCGCTACCAGGACTACGAGGACTTCTAGGTGTTCGTCTCCCAGACGACGTCCCTGTGGCGCCCTGCTCAGCTTCCGACGAGAGTTATCGTTTATGTATTACGCTTCCGCATACTCTGTACCAGACTTTTGTCATTAATGTAATAAATAACTTTTGTACTCGCTTTATTATATCTTTTTACGTGATATGTGCAGTGATATACTGTTCATTCTGTTGTATATACGTGTGACTTGATCCTGGCACGTATATGATTGCTCGGTTTATGTCCTTTTAATAACCGGGTGTTACAGAGTGGTATCAGAGCCATATCGACTGTAGGACGAAGCCTAGATAGAACTGTTCGAGTTTTAGGACTTTTTCTCTCCAATCCTTGCCTACTGAAAACTATTTTACTATTATACCCCTTGAATTCTATGACTTACTCGTCTTGCCTTGTTTTCTCTCTCTAAAGAATAGTTTTCGTAGATTTTGGCTTGAATTAGTCATCTGACCACCATGAGTATCAGCTAGGTGACCCTTTATAATAATACAGTAGTACGTTTTGCGACGTGTTGTGTTAGTCGAGTCGGATGTTAAACTCGGCTAAGTTGTGAAATTTGTATGCTTGTTATTATGCTACATGTTTGATTTGGATTTTTGGTGGATTGCATAGTTTAGTAGTTAAGTTTGTTTAATGAAAATCAGTTTTAAGTTAAAGTTAATTAAATAATAAGACGAGTTAGATCGTTGGGGGTAAAACAGTCCACTCTATCCTGTCTACTTTATCATGGCTGAGTCTTTTTCCGCCAAGAGTTATCGTATCCATCTGAATTTATTTCTGCAATATCCTTACTCATGAAATCTTTTGTCCAAAATCAGATGGTGAACACCAGGCGTGGTTCTGACCAGCAGGGGCAGAACAACCAGGGGCAGAACAACCAGGGTACTAGGATCCCGATGCCTCCGCCTTTGACCCCGGAGCAGTACTTCCAGCTCCAGATGCAGATGATGGCTACCCTGAACAACACTGTTCAGGCACTTCAGCAGGCTCACACTCAGCCTCCACCTCCTCCACCGCCGCAGCCTCGTGACAGGCGTGCTGAGTTCCTGAGGGGTCACCCGCTGATGTTTTCTCACACGTCCGACCCTCTTCAGGCTGATGACTGGCTCCGTGCAGTGGAGCGCCAGCTGGACATCGCCCAGTGCGATGATCATGAGCGAGTCTTGTATGCAGCAGGACAGCTGCGAGGGGCAGCTTTGGACTGGTGGGAGTCCCACCCAGTTCAGGACCGCAAGGCTCTCACCTGGCTCCAGTTCCGGGAGTGGTTCCGCAGCCACAACGTCCCTGCGGGCGTTATGAAGATGAAGCAGAAGGAGTTCCTTGCACTGAAGCTGGTAATCTCAGATATAATCATTCAGCGTTTCCTTTTGAGCTAATACCCTTATTCTATCTTTCTGAGTCATGAATTGATCCTTTGATATATATATCTGTCTTTTTCACTTCAGGGGACTATGACGGTCACGGAGTATCGTGATCGTTTTCTGCAGCTTGCTCGCTACGCCCTTGCCGATGTTGCGGATGACCGCAAGAAGCAGGAGCACTTCATGGAGGGTCTTGAGGACTACCTCCAGTACGCGCTGCTCAACCTCTGCTTCGACGACTTCAACCATCTGGTTGACAGCGCGCTCAACACTGAGCGCAAGCACTTGGAGATGGAGGACAAGAAGAGGAAGATTGTCCCCGTTGCTTCCGGCAGCAACACTCGTCCTCGCCTTCAGCCGTCTCAGCAGTACCAGCAGCAGCAGTACCGGCCTCCCCAGCAGTACCAGCAGAGGCCGCAGCAGTACCCGCCTCGACAGTCGCAGGCAGGTCAGGGCCCGAGGTTACCGGCACCTCCGGCTCGTGCTGCTCCACCAGCTCCGCCAGCACCACAGGCTCCACGGCAGGCAGCTCTTCCTGCCGGACAGCAGGCTCCAGCAACTCCTCGCGTGTGCTATCACTGCGGCCATCCGGGGCACTACGCCAACTCTTGCCCCCGGAAGGCGCAGGCGGGACAGCAGGGGCGCCTAGCTCAGCCCAGGACGCCAGCACAGGGCAGAGTGAACCACGTGACGGCCGAGTCAGCGGCCGAGGCTCCCAACGTGGTTATTGGTACGTTCATGGTCAACTCTCACCTCGCTACAGTGCTTTTCGATACCGGTGCTACTCATTCTTTCATTTCCAAGTCATTTGCCGAGAAGCATGGTATACCAGTTTCTTGTATGAGGTCAACTATGGTGGTTACCTCACCTGGGGGCCAGATACACACATGTTCTATATGCTCCAGAATTAATATTGTCATAAAGGGGGGCAGAGTTCCGCACTGGTTTGATCGTCATTGATTCCTCGGGGATAGATGTGATGTTGGGCATGGAGGCCCTTACCAGATGAGGAGTCCGTATTGATTGTGCTCAGCGGACAGTTCACTTGTCGGCATCTGATGGCCAAGAGGTGACAGTCAGTGCTTCAAAGCCCTCGGGATTTCTTCATCAGATGGAGGCAAGACCCACGGACGGTATTCGCGTGGTGTCTGAATTCCCGGATGTCTTTCCGGATGATTTGCCAGGTATGCCGCCTGAACGCGACATCGAGTTTTCTATTGATCTCTTGCCTGGCACTGCTCCTATTGCAAAGTGGCCCTACCGCATGGCACCAATAGAGCATGAGGAAGTTAAGAAGACTATTGATGAGTTGCTAGCCAAGGGCTATATCCGTCGCAGCTTCTCTCCTTGGGCTTTTCTATTGTTGCTAGTAGATAAGAAGGATGGCTCGAAGAGGATGTGTGTCGATTATCGGGAGCTGAATGCAGTTACCATCAAGAACAAGCATCCACTGCCCCGTATTGAGGATCTCTTTGATTTGCTTCGAGGTGCTCGTATATTCTCGAAGATTGATCTTCGCTCGGGTTATTTTTAGCTGAGGATCCATCCTGGGGATATTCCGAAGACGGCATTCACCTGCAAGTACGGGCTATATGAGTACACGGTCATGTCCTTTGGCTTGACTAATGCCCCAGCTTTCTTCATGCATCTAATGAACATGGTTTTCATGGACTATCTGGATGTCTTCGTGGTGATCTTCATTGATGATATTCTGATCTTCTCCAAGACAGAAGAAGAGCATGAGGAGCATCTGAGACTTGTATTGCAGAGACTGAGGGAGCATCAGTTGTATGCCAAGTTCAGCAAGTGCGAGTTCTGGATTGTTGAGGTTCCATTCCTCGGTCATGTTATCTCTCAGGGAGGTATTGCTGTTGATCCGAGCAAGGTAAAGGATGTGCTCGAGTGGGAGACACCGCAGACAGTAAAGGAAGTCAGGTCATTGTTGGGCTTAGTAGGATATTATCAGAGGTTCATTGAGAATTTCTCCAAGATCGCGAAGCCTTTGACTTCCTTGCTAGAGAAGAATGTGGCATTCATATGGACTGATGAGCATCAAAAGGCCTTTGATGAGCTGAAGAAGAGGTTGACTACGGCGCCAGTCCTTACTCTGCAGACCAGAGCAAGAGGTTCACGGTGTATTGTGATGCTTCGAATGATGGTCTTGGGTGTGTCCTGATGCAGGAGGGCAGAGTGATTGCTTATGCTTCACGGCAGTTACGTCGGCATGAGCTGAATTATCCCACTCATGATCTTGAGTTAGCCGTAGTTGTGCATGCTCTGAAGATTTGGAGGCACTACTTGTATGGGCAGCGGTGTGATATCTACACTGATCACAAGAGCCTCAAGTACATTTTCACGCAGAATGAGCTGAACATGCGGCAGAGAAGATGGCTAGAGTTGGTCAAGAACTATGACCTGGAGATACACTATTATCCGGGTAAGGCCAATGTTGTAGCAGATGCTCTGAGCAGAAGAAGTTATGTCAACATGGCCGTGGCTTTCCAGATGCCTCCAGAGTTATGCGAGGAGTTCGAGCAGTTGAGTCTGGGCTTCTTGCATGATACCTCCAGTGCAGCATTTGAGGCAGTACCGACTCTAGAGTCAGAGATCAGGCAGCATCAGAAGGAAGATGAGAAGCTGCAGGAGATCCGTGAGTTGCTCAAGAAGGGAAAGGCTCCACACTTCAGAGAGGATGATCAGGGTACCTTGTGGTACAAGAACCGGATCTGTGTGCCAGATGTGAAGGGTCTCCGGAAGTTGATTCTGAGTGAAGCTCATGATACAGCTTACTCTATTCATCCGGGCAGCACGAAGATGTACTATGATCTGAAGGAACATTTCTGGTGGTATGGGATGAAGCGTTCAGTGGCAGAGTATGTGGCTATTTGTGACACCTGTCAGCATGTCAAGGCTGAGCATCAGAGGCCAACAGGTCTGTTACAGCCTTTGTAGATTCCAGAGTGGAAATGGGAGGAAATCACTATGGACTTCATTGTTGGATTGCCTCGTACTCAGAAAGGGTATAACTCCATATGGGTTGTAGTGGATCGATTGACGAAGGTTGCTCACTTCATTCCAGTGAACACTACTTACTCCGGTGCTAGACTTGCAGAGTTGTACATCTCTCGGATTGTCTGCTTGCATGGTGTGCCCAAGAAGATTATATCATATAGAGGGTCTCAGTTCACTTCTCGATTCTGGGAGCAGCTCCATGATTCGATCGATACGAAGCTGCGTTTCAGTATGGCTTATCACCCTCAGACAGATGGGCAGACAGAGAGAACCAACCAAGTGTTGGAGGATATGCTGAGAGCTTGTGCCATTCAGTACGGTACTAGTTGGGATAAGTGCCTGTCCTATGCTGAGTTTTCATATAACAACAGCTATCAGGCCAGTATGAAGAAGTCCCCCTTTGAGGCATTGTATGGCAGAAAGTGCAGGACTCCTCTCTATTAGGATCAGATTGGTGAGAAGCAGCTCTTTGGACCTGAGATCATAGATGATGTAGAGCAGATGGTTCAGGCTGTGCGAGAAAATCTGAGGATTGCACAGAGCAGACAGAAGAGCTATGCAGATGGCAAACAGAGAGACCTGACTTCCAGTGTTGGTGATCATGTATACCTAAAGGTGTCTCCGATGAGAGGAATCTGCAGGTTTAATATCAAGGGGAAGTTAGCACCTCGGTATGTTTGTCCATTCAAGGTGCTAGAGAGGAAAGGCGAAGTTGCTTATCGCCTGGAGTTGCCCACCAGCCTCTCAGGAGTTCATGATGTCTTCCATATATCTCAGCTGAAGAGGTGTCTGCGAGTACCTGAGGAGCAGGCACCACTGGATGGAGTAGTTGTGCAGGAAGATCTGACTTATACTGAGCATCCGGTGAAGATTCTGGAGACATCAGAAAGGGTTACTGGAAACAAACGCATCAAGATGTGCAGAGTTCAGTGGAGTCATCACAGTGAAGCTGAGGCTACATGGGAGCGAGAAGATGAACTGAGGAAGACATATCCAGATCTGTTTGCTAGCCAGCCCAGCTAAATCTCGGGGACGAGATTTCTTTAAGGGGGTAGGGTCTGTAACACCCTAATTTAAATTTCAGCTTTTGTTAATAAATTTAATTGGTTTTTTTAATTTTCTAAGGTTTATTATGTTAGACTTGCATTTAATCTAAAATTTTGTTCCTTAAGTAATTAAAATTTTATCATAGGTTTAAATTTTGGTGTTGCATTCATGCTGGTGCATAGTTTTAATTATGTGAGTGTGGTTTGAATTCAAATTTGTATTTGAATTCAAACTTTGTTTGAATTAGAAATAGAAAAGAGAGAGGAATAGAAATAGAAAAAGGCAAACCCAGCCCAACCCGAAGCCCATCTCTCTTTCCCGCTCGGCCCAGCAAACCCCGCGACGGCCCAGTCCGCAGCCTCCCTGGGCCTGCCCCTTCCCCTCGCTAGACCGCAGCCCGGCCTGCTCCGCTTCAGCCCAACCCGCAACCGTGCTCAGCCCAGCATGACTCAACTCACCCCGCACGCCCCTACTCCACTCGCGCGACGCCGGCCCAACCCACAGCGTGCCGCTCAGCCGCTCACTCGCGCCCCGCCACTGACACGCCGGCCCCACCTGGCAGTCCCGTCCCCTTCCTCCACCTTACCCGCGCTGCAACGGCCCCACCGCGTCTCCCCGTGATCCCCAGCCGTGATACCTGCAGCCTTCCCTCCCTATCCCACACGCCGGGATCTTCGGCCCGGGCTCTTTAAACCACCCCGACTCCCCTTCTCCTTACCCGCACACCAGCATCGCCAAACCTAGCCGCTGCCTCCCCTTTGTGCCGCCGGCGCAGGAGCTCAGCTCCACCCCGACCACGCCACCCCGCCGTGCCCCAGCGCCTGCAAACCACCACCCTAGCCCGCACAACAGCTTTGCATCGAAGTCTACAACACCCCGAGCCGCTGCCCCGACTCCGGACCACACCCACGCCGGATTTGCTCGCGAAGCCACCGCCGCAGGTGAGCCCCATTCGTGAGAAATTGCCCGCCGTGGTTGACGCTCTAGCCACACTGACCCACCTCCCGACTCCGCAGGTCTACCCCGAGCCTGATCGTGGGACTAACAGAGCCGGAGACGCTCTGCAACGACCCCGCCACCAAGCCCCGCGAGACCATCGCCGGACCTCACCGCCGACGTCCCGCCGCTGCGACTCCATGCACCCCGCACCCTTGGTAAGCCCCGACCCGCCTCCTTGGAGCTTTTAAACTAGATCCTAGAGCCTCCCGTGACCGGAACACGCCAGCACCGGCGAGCCCTGCGCCGCCGAGCCGCCATCTCCGACGAGCGTCACGCTCGGAGCCCCGAACCACCAGTGCATTACGCGTGCCGCGTAGGTGCCTCCCAACCCAGATTTTGTCCTTTTTGACCCCGGGAAGGCCGAGATTGGCCGTCGCCGGTGATCCCCCGCCGCGGGAGCACGCCTCTGGCGAGCTCCGCCGCCGCCCTGCGCCCTGTTGAATCTGATCCGTCCGATCCAAAAACAGCGCTCTAGATTAGATCGAAGTTTCATTAGATCTAAACCGTTAGATCTAGATCCAGCGGCCCATGTGCGTGGATACCGTTTCGGCCGGTATGTTTTGTTAAAGAGCCCCTCAGTTTCCTTAGATTCAACCCGAGCTCCTGTCCAGTTCAAAAGAAATTAGACTTAGGTCCTGTTTTTAACACTTAACACCCTGAGCTTCCTGGTTTTAGAACCCGCCGTCCAGAGCTGTCGGTTTTGTAGGTTAGCCCCTGAAACTAAGGTTTAATTATGTTTAGGCCCTCAGTTTTTGCAGAAAACCCCCTGGAACTTAGTTTTTCTTGCAGATAAGCCCCTAGAACTTGTTTTTGGCCTAGTTTATGCGTTTTAGCTCCGTTTTAGGCGTTTTTATGTCCACGCGATCGTTGTAATGTGTAGAATAGTTTTAGACTAGTTTAGTGTGCTGTTTTTATGTATTGATGTACTATTTCTTAGCTTTTGTTATTGTTTGCTTGTATGCTTATTGTTGTGCATTGCTTTTGGCCTTGTGTTCGTGCGTAGACGTTTAGCTACCGGAGGAGCCCCAGTACCAGTACCCGGAGCAGCTGTCTTCTGACCAGTTTGAGCAGCAGCAGGAGCAGTACGAGGAAGGCAAGTATAACATGAACAACCTATCACTTTTAAATACACTTTCATACTGCATTTTAATACTGTATTCCTATAAGGACTTCCTAGCCACTTTATATCCTTTATATATGTCTTTTGGGTTGCATTTTGGTTAGATGTGCTAGGTGCCGCGCTATAACACATAATGGTCCTTTTTAATTAATTTGATTAATGGTATATGCAACTTAATTCTGAGAGTGGCCCTCTGTTTGGCTTGAGTGGCTCACTTCTCATTAAAATTGATTTTGTTAGAAACATGGTTTAGGGGGCCAGCACGGTGCTTACTGCCTGGTTGGCCACTCTCCATAAAGACCGGTTCATAGAGCGACAACCTGGGACAATAGCGCTACCACAAGACTGGAATGGGACGGTCTTGGCGTAATAATTAGGTCTTTTTGGTTTGGAGTAACTTACCTGCGGGGCAAGGGTGGTAAGCTTCTATGTCCCTCGTACTGAGTGGCCTCATCTGTGGTATTCTTGACGCCCACTAGACCTGCTCCATAGTCGTCGATCCAACCCTCGCGGTTATTCCTTACCAACGAGATTCTTTGTAAAGGCCTCGTAGTGAGTTTGCTAGTCATCTCACCTAAGGAAGTGTGATGAACAACTAGCGTAGCTCACGACTTGTGGGTAAAGATGTGCAACCTCTGCAGAGTGTAAAACTGGTATACTAGCCGTGCTCACGGTCATGGGCGGCCCAGATCCTCCTTTTGATTAGTGGGGTTATCTCCTTCCAACGAGGGAGGTGCCTCTCGGGGTTACCTTGGTGGTTGTGGTTTGGTTCTTAGTAGTAACATGATTAATTTTTATTAATTACTATGTAACTGGGTTTATGGTAATTCATCAACTTGTAGTAAATAGATTTAATAAAATTTTGCCAAGACTTAAAAGCTAATGCAGTCAGTCAGCCAACCTAGAGCCTCATAGTTTGTGTTATACTTGTCGAGTACAAGTTGTGTACTCACTCTTGCCTCTTCTCTACTTTTTCCTCTTGGGGATACTCTACTGCTGCTCAGTTCCTGCCGACGCGAGGGAGTTCGCTCAGCACTACCAGGACTATGAGGACTTCTAGGCATTCGTCTCCCAGTCGACGTCCCTGTGGCTCCCTGCTCAGCTTCCGACGAGAGTTATCGTTTATGTATTACGCTTCCGCATACTCTGTACCAGACTTTTGTCATTAATGTAATAAATAACTTTCGTACTCGCTTTATTATATCTTTTTACGTGATATGTGCTGTGATATACTATTCATTCTGTTGTATATACGTGTGACTTGATCCTGGCACGTATATGATTGCTCGGTTTATGTCCTTTTATAAACCGGGTGTTACAGTAGGATAGTCATAAAGGTGGCTTTCGGGTCTGGCAAGAAGCATGATGTGAGACATAGTCGGTCAAGATGGGATTTGCCCCTCTCTACAAGAGAGAGATATCTCTGGGCCCCTCGAGTGATTCGGATCAGGAAATGCATGGCCATGCTGGGGTTAAGAGTTAACCAAGGATTCCGAATCACAGGATTGAGAAAGAGTGGTCAGCTTTAAGCTAGACCAAATATTGTGAGGCACAGGGAACATCATGTATATGATATTGTGGCGGCTCGTCTGATATGATCTTTGTGTGCGTATAGGAGTTGACATGTCTTGCTAGAGGCCACTGTCTACTATTGGGCCGAGTAAGAGTACTCGGGCCATGTCTATTCGCATGTGAGCCCATAGGGTCACACACTTAAGGGAAAGAAGCCTGATAAGGATGAGATCCGAATTAGACTGGGCTTAGGTGCACTAATGAGCCATTCAGGCCCAAAAGGGGGCACCTAAGGTGGGGCCCAAGGCAGCCCACCTAAGGGGCTATATAGACAGAGGAGGGGGCGCCTAAATAGTACCATGAACAGTAACATCGCGCTACAGTGGCACCCCCTCCCTGTTCCTCTTCCTCATGCATCTAGCTCTAGTTCGTTCTCGCGGATATAGCAATCCGGAGTGCGAAGCTTCTTCCCGTATGTGTGGACTTCGTGGAAGTGCTGCGTTTGCTGCACAAGGACGAGCCATTCGTGAGGTGGTTCACGCAACTGCACTGCCGGCTTTCATCTACACTACACCGACGCGCTACAGAAGTTCCGCAACCGCGCGTCTAGTGGTAATCCCGTGATCTATAACTACAGTAATCCTGGTTTATGTGGTAGAAAATTTCTGTTTTTACTACCCCATATTCCTACAACCACACACTGCGGCCTTAGCAAAATTCATCTACACAGGCGGGATATAACCATGAATCTCATAACCAAATCCCGTCCATGGTCCTTATAGTGATTGTAGGAAAGTAAACAATCAACTCCTATAAGCTCGCGAGTGACAGGCAATCACTCAACTTTTACCAGTTCTATTAGCATAGCAGCTATTTCGAACTCAGATCTAGTGTTCAATCAATAGGAACCTAGAATTATGCATCTAAGGTTTTCATTCAACTCCAATAACTTAAATGCACAAGTAAATTGCAACAATAAGTTGCATAATTTAAAATAATAGGATTATGCACCGGGGTTTTAATATGGGTCTATAGAGGTGCTCCAAGCATCAGTATATTGGGGTCTATAGAGTCAGTAGAGTCAGTATATTGGGGTTCTTCCGAATCGGAGTTCGGAACTTCAGTTATTTCAACAGTGTTAACATGAGCTTCAGAGAAATCCCCATCTGGCTCCTGGATGAGCTCGTACATTCCGTCGGCTAACAATGTTGTTTCTATATGCAATGCAATAAAAGTAATTTAGTGAAGTGCTTGAGTATAGCTTTTCTTTACTAAAAAGTTGGAAACCAATAAACATTTAAGATTAACTTAAAAGTTTTACTTTACTGGGCAATGGTTTATAGAGTAAAAGGGAACACAAAGAACTCCATAAAATAACATGGAAAAGGGGTTTTAGTTCAACAAAAATGGATTTTTAAAAGAAATATTTGAAGAATATGAACAAGATACTAAAAGAAAATTTTAAAATATTAACTAGAGTTCACTAATAGTTTTAGAAAAATTATATAGAGCTTGACATACTCTAAAGAGCATGTGTTTAAAGGCTCACTAAAAAATAAAGCTTTCAAAATAAAGATATAAATAAAAAGGGCTATATGTTAACCTTATTTTTAGAATAAGTTACAAAAGGGAACAAATCAAACTCATGGCATCAAGCTGTAGAGCTAATTAAAAGGAACAGAATAAAATTAATTTGGCATTTTTCTGATTTTTCTACATTTTTCTAGGATTTTTCAAAGTACAAAAGAAAAAGAAAAGGAAAAGGTTTGAACTTTTTGCAGAAAGGACCTCGGGATTATTTGAATGCATGCAATCGGGTCCTTGGCTGGATTGGAGAGGGAAACAGGGAATGGCTGGCCGATTCCGGCGACGGCGATCGCCGGCGTCGAGTGCCAGGGGTCCAGGGAGCGAGAGGGGGCCATGGCGCACCTTTTGGTGTGCTTGGGAGCTAGGAATGGTGGCCGGAGGAGGCTCATCGGCGGGAAGCAGGGCACGACAGCGAAGGTGAACGGTGATGGCGGTGCTCCGATATGGGATTAGCAGGGAGGAGGGGCTGGTAAGCTGCGCTGGAGCAAGACGGAGTTGCTGGAGTGCTTGGAAGGGACGGGGTGGCGCTGCAACGGTGGGTCGACGGCGGGCGGGAGCTCGCCGAAGTTGGAGAAGGGTGCGGTGGGGTTTGGCCGGCGATGGGGTTCGGCCTGGCCTTTTATAGGCCAATCGTGGAAAGGATAAGGATGGGAAAAAGCTTCTGGAGGAGATAGGCTTGCCGAAAAGGTGGAATCGGTGACGGCGCGGGTTCTCCATGGCGGCCGGCGACGTGGCATGGGGAAGAGCCCTCGGGGCGGTGTGGCGCGAAGTGAAGGGGCCAAGTAAATGCGGTTCAGTTGGCGGTGGTGCTCCAGGTGCGACGCGTGGAGCGGTGGAAGGCCGACAAAGGTGGGAGAACGACTTCCCGCGGCGGCGCGCTCGCCGGAGAGGGAAAAAACAGGGGTGGCTTGGCGGCGCGGCGTGACAGGTATGTGGGTGGCCAGCAGAGGGGAGGGGTGGGGTCCAGGAGGAACAGGGAGGCGAGGCGGTGCTCCAAACATCGGTGCAGGGCAGCTGGAGGGTGGGGAACTGGCAGCGGCGGTGGCCTGCCAAGCTCCAGCGAAGGTGGTGGTTGAAGATGAACTGGGGGAATATTTTGCAAATACAGAAAAGTTTAGGGGTCTAAGTGAAAACTAAAATTTGCCATTAATCTAGGGTTCAACTAAAAAAGTGCCCAAAAGGAAACTTGTTCAGTTTTTCAAGATCTACAACTTTCATGTTGTGCAAATTTTCACTAGATCAAAGGATTTTGAAATATTTTCAAAAGTTCAAAAGAACTCTATTTAATAATAGATAAACACTTTTTGATAGCAAATTTCAACAAAGTTTAGGACTAATTTGCAATAAAGCTGCCAAAGTAATGATTACTAGCACTTTTGCAAGAAAGCCCTTCACAAAGTTGAATTTGCTCCCTAAGTTGAAAAACTTTTGCAAAAAGGGACTTGTAATTTTCCATAATTATAAAAATACCCTTAATTTTGCACTGAAAATTTTTAACTATCAAACAAGGAGATACACAAAATTCACACATTACCCTAAGTTCTAATAGCTAGACACCTGAGGTGTCACGGGTAGGAGGTGCATAAAGCCGCCGGGGTGTACAGGCTCCTCCCGTTGCTTCGATAGCGGTCTCCCTATTGTGTAGTTTAATCTCTGACGATCTAACAATAAGATGGCATAGATATAGCTAGCCTAGCACAATTGACTCGAGCTCTAACTTCTACCTTGCTACCGGCCTAAAGCATCTTTTCATTTCTTTTATTTATTTATCTAGAGGGTAGTTTGTGTGTGTCACACTGCCTCCTACCATGTTATCTATCTTACCCCTGTTTATGCAAGAGAATATATAATCTAGATAAAGTTCATCAATTAGTCTATATCTCTTCATTCACCATCTTTCCTGCGGAAATATAAATGACACCCCGGTATACTCCCAGTTAAAATGCTACAACGGTATTTTGTGCGCTTGCGGATTTATTCGTGGTTCATGAAATACTGCCACCCCAATTGGCGTCTGTGGGCGTCATCGTTGTTTTCCCGGTGGTGACGCTGGTAGGTGCCAACAACTACTGGGCACGGATAGGGTTGTATCCACCTGCCGGCTACCACTACAAACCGTGGGAAAGGGCGACATCTAGCAACACTTGACTAATCTAGACACCATGTCTACATTAGTAAGTGATACTCTAGTATCCCGCACAGAGCTTATCTTGGGCATAATGCAAACACTTGGGCAGGATCGCTTAGCTTCTCGAATGTTACCTTGGACATAATGCTGACACTAATCTAGACACCATGTGTACTGTTGGCATTTCTTAAGTCGCTACCAGGTTCTTATGACCTCGGCAACGGCCTCAGAAATGCTTGTTGGCTTTTCTTAGTGTAATCACTAGAAACGAGGGCGCCGATCCATTGTAGCAACTGCACCAGAGGAACGCCACTCTTGTGGTATAGTCTATACGATTATAGAAGGATCTACAATCGCACAGATATACCGTTGTAGCATTTCACTGGGAGAGTAATGGTATCATTATTTATATTTTCCCTAAGGATGGCAGTGCTAAAGCTATTGTACTTGACTTTAATCATGACAATGTGCCTCAAGCAATAGGCAAAACTCTGACAGGGGTAAGCCATGATAAAGAAATAAGCAAGGGTAATGCGACATAGCACACAACCACACTTCAGGAGGAAGGAATAAAAGAGAGACTAATCTATCCTACGTTAAGTCAGCTAGAGATTTAGGCTAGGTTTGGTGTCCTAGTGCTTCTATCCAAAGCCCAGGTTATGTTAGGACCTGGTTTGGGCTACAGGTGCTAGGAAAATGGGATAGCGAGGAGAAGGTCCCACATTGGAGTACATCCAGTCCCGTTACCTCTTTCCATGAACTCCTACACCGAACCCGAACGTCGGGGAATACACTAAATGCAACACAGCTATTACGCCGGACGGACAGGGCTATCACCACCTGCCATCTACCCCAGTCACACCATGGAGTACGGTCATATCCGAAGGATCTCGCATACCCAAGGACCACGCTCATGTATGAAGTCACTACCTTAGCGTCCCCGGGTCTCCCACCCTTCGGATGGACAAGTAAAACGCTAGAGCAAGCCCGAAGGCACAACAAACCTTAATCCGTACACGAATCATCTGGCCTAACCAAATCCATAGCACAACTCATGAATGAACTAAGCATGGATTGATAAACTGATGTGGACATCGCCATGCTAGACACACTCATGCCATGGTCTTCCCCAAGTTACAAGTCGTCACCAACTCGGTCATCACGTTCATCTCGGATTCAGCCGACACCCCTGCACGGTTTTGGTGATATCTCCCTCATACGACGTCCAAATGAGGTGATCTTGGATGCATTGGAATCATGAAGACCAGACACTTCTTTTGGTTCTGGTCCCAGCTCCATGGATCATTCTGTGTGACCATGTAAAGGTGCTGCATGACCTATTTTGGGCCTTTCCAGGCTTTGTATCATGTCGGGCCTTAAGCCCATGTTGTGGGCGCCCCCTAGTCACCCCAACCCTACTCACCCCTGGTCATTAAAACTCAGTAGCCACCGCCGTTTAGACTTTGGTTTTGTTTAGTCTTGTGATTTCCTTTGAGAAACAGACCTTGCATGGTTGTATCAGTGGCAACAAGTCCTTATACATTGATCCAGGGCTCCCGTTCTTGATCTTCTCCACTGTGTCGATTAGCCCTTTGGAATCGAGTTCTTGAACCCCTCTTGTGATTCGCTTCATTCATACTTGCAATTATCAGATTGCATGTTTACTCTTTCTTGCTTGTGTGCTTTGATTCGCTTGCAGGAACATAAACCGAGCAATCATATACGTGCCAGGATCAAGTCACACATATATGTAACAGATTGAACAGTGTATCACAGCACATATCACGTAAAAGATATAATAAAGCGAGTACGAATGTTATTTATTACATTAATGACAAAATGTCTGATACAGAGTATGCGGAAGCGTAATACATAAACAATAACTCTCATCGGAAGCTGAGCAGGGCGCCACAGGGACGTCGACTGGGAGACGAACGCCTAGAAGTCCTCGTACTCCTGGTAGCTCCGGGTGAACTCCCTCGCGTCGGCAGGAACTGAGCAGCAGTAGAGTATCCCCAAGAGGAAAAAAGAGTAGAGTAGGCAAGAGTGAGTACACAACTTGTACTCAACAAGTATAACACAAACTATGAAGCTCTAAGGTTGGCTGACTCAACTGCATTAGCTTTTAAGTCTTGGCAAAATTTTATTAAAACTAATTACTACAAGTTGGTGAATTACCATAAACCCAGTTACATAATAATTAATCAAAATTATTTAAGAACTACTGAGAACCAAACCGAACCAAGCCACCCGAGGAAACCTGCCTCGTCAAAGGAAGATAACCCCACTAATCAAAAGGAGGATCTGGGCCGCTCATGACCGTGAGGATGGCTAGTATACCAGTTTTACACTCTGCAGAGGTTGCACATCTTTACCCACAAGTTGTGAGCTACGCTAGTTGTTCATCACACTTCCTTAGGTGAGATGACTAGCAAACTCACTACGAGGCCTTTACAAAGAATCTCGTTGGTAAGGAGTAACCGTGAGGGTTGGATCGGCGACTATGGAGCAGGTCTAGTGGGCGTCAAGAATACCACAGACGAGGCCACTCAGTACGAGGGCCATAGAAGCTTACCACCCTTGCCCCGCAGGTAAGTTACTCCAAACCAAAAAGACCTAATTATTACGCCAAGATCGTCCCATTCCAGTCTTGTGGTAGCGCTGTTGTCCCAGGTTGTCGCTCTATGAACCGGTCCTTATGGAGAGTAGCCAACCAGGCAGTAAGCACCATGATGGCCCCCTAAACCATGTTTCTAACAAAACCATTTTAACGAGACGTGAACCCCTCAAACGGGCCACTCTCAGAATTAAGTTGCATATACCATTAATCAAATTAATTAAAAAGGACCAAGTGTGTTATAGCGCAACAACCTAGCACAACTAACCAAAATGCAACCCAAAGGATATATATAAAGGATATAAAGTGGCTAGGAAAGTCCTTATATGCATACTTTATTAAAATGCAGTATGAAAATGTATTTAAAGTAATAGGTGGTGTTCATGTTATACTTGCCTTCCTCAAACTGTTCTTGCTGCTCAAACTACTCAGAAGATGGCTCTTGGTACTGGTACTAGGGATCCTCAGATGGATCAACGTCTACTCATGAACACATGGCCAAAAACAATACACAACATAAACATACAAGCAAACAATAGCAAAAACTAAGAAACAGTACAACAATACATTAAAAACAGCAAACAAAGCTAGGCTAGAACTATTCTACGCATTACAACGATCGTGTGGACATAAAGAACACCTAAAACGGAGCTAGAACGCGAAAACTAGAGCAAAAACAAGGTCCAGGGGCTTTTCTGTAAGAAAACCTAAGTTTCTGGGGGTTTTCTGCAAAAACTGAGGGCCTAAACGTAATTAAACCTTAGTTCTAGGGTCTAACATGCAAAAACAGCAGGTCTGGATGGCGGGTTCTAATACTGGAAAGTTCAGGGGCTTAAACGCTAAAAACAGGACTGGAATGCAATTACTTTTGAACTGCAGCGGACCGCGGGTTGATTCCAGGAAAGATCAGGGTCTCTTTAGGAAAAAGACCAGGCCGAAGAGGTATCTAAGGATCTGGGCCGTTGGATCGCGATAGGAGGCTCTGGATGAAGGGGTATATGGCTTCTAATCTTGGGCGCAGATCTCCGATCGGACGGCGTAGGCGTTTTGGGGGCGTGGGCGGCGGCGGGAGCACTGGCGCGCTGCGGCGCACGGCGGCGAGGTCGCCGGACTTCATCAAAACGGTGATTCCTGGCTCGCCTTCGAGCGGAATTTGGTCAGGGAGCGAGAGAGTGACACCCTAAAAAGATCTAGGGAATTGGCGCAGGGCGACGGCATGGCGGAGGCCCGGTGTGGCGGCGAGGCGGGTCGGCCTACGCCGGTGAGCAATTGCGCGTGGTGCAGGGGAAAACTAAGGTGTAACTGGGCACGAGAGGGTTCGGCCTACGCCGTGGCGCGAAGGTCCGGAGATGCGTATAGGAGGGAGAGTGGTGGTGCAGGGGTGGATCCGCGGCAGCGCGACGGAGCGGCGAGTCCCGAGCTCGGCCACGGCGGCGACGCGCGGTGAACGACCGTGTAGGACCCCCCCTGGCGCTTGGATCCGGCGTAGCTCGACGCGTGGTCGCCCTGCGAAGCGAGAGCACGGGTCAGAGGGGCGAGTTGCGCCGATGGCGCGGAGTTCAGTGAGCTCACCGTGTTCAGGCGGAGCTCCACGGCGAGGGCGATGCTGGGCTAGGGTTTGCGAGAAAGGAGTGGGGATAGGGTTCACGGGAGGTCGCGGATTTTATTTATAGGGCGGCTGCGGCCTAGGCGTGCATGCCCGGGAAGGAAGGCGCGGCGGAAACACGGCGAGATTCCCGGCCGAGCGTTGCTCTGCTCGGCGGGGACGAAGGCCCAACAGGTGGGCCAGGGCTGTCAGCGAGGGGGGCGACGACGCGGCGCTGGCGCGGCTGAGCGTGTAAGGCACGGCTGACGTGTGGGGGCCGGTTGTCAGTGGGAGGGAAGTGCGCACGGTGCGGGAGGACGCGGCCTGAGAGCGGGAAAGGGAAGGAGTGGGAGCGGGCTGGGCCGCCTGGGTGGAACTGGGCCGAAGTGGAGGGCTGGGCTGCGGGAAAAGAGAGGGGAGAGGAGGTTTGGGCCGGGCTGGTTAGCTGCTGGGCTGGGTCTATTTCTTCTCCTTTTCTTCCTCTTTTCTTTTTCAAAACCACTCAAACTAATTGAATTCAAATTCAAATTTGAATTGAAACCCTACCACTCAACCATATAAAACTCATGCACCAGCATGAATGCACAAACAAGTTTGCCCTAAAGTAAATTTTAATTATTTTACGAAGCAAAAAAAAATAAATTATAAATGCAAGGCTAAGCAAATTAAATCCTAGAAAATTAAATAAAGCCAATTAAGTTTATTATTAAATAGGAAATTTAAATTAGGGTGTTACAAAATCCTACCCCTTACAGGAATCTCGTCCCGAGATTCTGGGCTGGCTAGCAAAGGTATCAGGATAGGTCTTCCGCAGCTCATTTTCTCAGTGTGGTCACTCCATTGCATTCTGCACGTCTTGATCTTCTTGTCCCGAGTAACTCTCTCAGACGTCTCCAAAATCTTCACCGGATGCTCAATATAGGTCAGATCTTCCTGCACATCTAACACATCCAGTGGTGCCTGCTCCTCGGGTACTCGCAGACACTTCTTCAACTGAGAAATATGGAAGACATCATGAACTCCTGAGAGGTTGGTAGGCAACTCCAGTCGATAAGCAACTTCGCCTTTCCTCTCTAGCACCTTGAATGGACCAATGTACCGAGGTGCTAGCTTCCCTTTCACATTAAACATGCGGATTCCTCTCATCGGAGACACCTTCAGATATACATAATCATCAACGCTGAAGGTCAGGTCTCTCCGTTTGCCATCTGCATAGCTCTTCTGCCTACTCTGTGCAATCCTTAGATTCTCCCGCACAGCCTGTACCGTCTGCTCTGCATCTTCTATAATGTCTGGGCCAAAGAGCTTCTTCTCACCAATCTGATCCTAATAGAGGGGAGTCCTGCACTTTCTGCCATACAATGCCTCAAAGGGGGACTTCTTCAAACTGGCCTGGTAGCTGTTGTTGTAGGAGAACTCAGCATACGACAGGCACTTATCCCAACTAGTACCATACTGAATAGCACAAGCTCTCAGCATATCTTCCAACACTTGATTGGTTCTCTCCATCTGCCCATCTGTCTGAGGATGATAGGCGATACTGAAGCACAGCTTCGTATCCAACGAATCATGGAGCTGCTCCCAGAACCGTGAAGTGAACTGAGATCCTCTGTCAGATATGATCTTCTTGGGCATGCCATGCAAACAGACAATCCAAGAGATGTACAACTCTGCAAGTCTAGCATCGGAGTTAGTAGTGTTCACTGGAATGAAGTGAGCAACCTTCGTTAGATGATCCACTACTACCCATATAGAGTTGTACCCTTTCTGAGTACGAGGCAATCCAACGATGAAGTCCATAGTGATTTCCTCCTATTTCCACTCTGGAATCTTCAAAGGCTGTAATAGAACTGCTGGCCTCTGATGCTCAGCCTTGACACGCTGACAGGTGTCACAAATAGCCACGTACTCTGCCACTAAACGCTTCATCCCATACCACCAGAAACATTCCTTGAGACCATAATACATCTTGGTACTGCCTAGATGAATAGAGTAAGCTGTATCATGAGCCTCACTCAAAATCAACTTCCGGAGATCCTTCACATCTGGCACACAGATCCGGTTCTTGTACCACAAAGTACCCTGATCATCCTCTCTGAAATGAGGAGCCGTGTCCTTCTTAAGCAACTCACGGATCTCCTGCAGCTTCTCATCTTCCTTCTGATGCTGCCGGATCTCTGCCTCTAGAGTGGGTACTGCCTCAAATGTCGCACTCGAAGTATGATGCAAGAAACCCAAACTCAACTGCTCAAACTCCTCACATAACTCTGGAGGCATCTGGAAAGCAACGGCCATGTTGACATAGCTTCTTCTGTTCAGAGCGTCTGCCACAACATTGGCCTTACCCGGATGATAGTGAATCTCCAGGTCATAGTCCTTGACCAGCTCTAACCATCTCCTCTGCCACATATTCAGCTCATTATGCATGAAAATATACTTGAGGCTCTTGTGATCAGTGTAGATATCACACTGCTGCCCATACAAGTAATGCCTCCAAATCTTCAGAGCATGCACAACTGTGGCTAGCTCAAGATCATGAGTGGGATAGTTCAGCTCATGCCGATGTAACTGCCGTGAAGCATAAGCAATCACTCTGCCCTCCTGCATCAGAACACAACCAAGACCATCCTTCGAAGCATCACAATACACCGTGAACCTCTTGCTCTGGTCTGGCAGAGTAAGGACTGGCACCGTAGTAAGCCTCTTCTTCAACTCATCAAAGGCCATCTGACGCTCATCTGTCCATATGAATGCCGCATTCTTCTCTAGCAAAGATGTCAAAGGCTTCGCGATCTTGGAGAAATTCTCAATGAACCTCCGATAATATCCCGCTAAGCCCAAGAATGACCGGACTTCCTTCACTGTCTGCGGTGTCTCCCACTCAAGCACATCCTTCACCTTGCTCGGATCAACTGCAATACCTCTCTTGGAGATGAAATGACCGAGGAATGGAACCTCGTCAATCCAGAACTCGCACTTCCTGAACTTAGCATACAGCTGATGCTCTCTCAATCTCTGCAACATGAGCCTCAGATGCTCTTCATGCTCTTCCTCTGTCTTGGAGAAGATCAGAATATCATCAATGAAGATCACCACGAAGACGTTCAGATAATCCATGAAAACCATGTTCATCAAGTGCATGAAGAAAGCCGGGGCATTAGTCACGCCGAAGGACATGACCGTGTACTCATACAGCCCGTACTTGCAGGTGAATGCCGTCTTTAGAATATCCCCAGGACGGATCCTCAGCTAAAAATAACCCGAACGCAGATCAATCTTCGAGAATATGCGAGCACCTCAAAGCAGATCAAAGAGATCCTCAATACAGGGCAGTGGATGCTTGTTCTTGATGGTAACTACATTCTCTTCGAGCCATCCTTCTTATCTACTAGCAACAATGGAAAAGCCCAAGGAGAGAAGCTGCGACGGATATAGCCCTTGGCTAGCAACTCATCAATAGTCATCTTGACTTCCTCATGCTCTATATGTGCCATGCGGTAGGGCCGCTTTGCAATAGGAGCAGTGCCAGGCAAGAGATCAATAGAAAACTCGATGTCGCGTTCAGGCGGCATACCTGGCAAATCATCCGGAAAGACATCCGGGAATTCAGACACTATGCGAATACCGTCCGTAGGTCTAGCCTCCATCTGATGAAGAAATCCCGAGGGCTCCGAAGCACTGACTGTCACCTCTTGGCCATAAGATGCTGTCAAGTGAATTGCCCGATGAGCACAATTAATTCTGACTCCCCACTTGGCAAGAGTATCCATTCCCAGAATCACATCGATATCCTTGGTGTCTAGCACCCTCAGATCAGCACTGAACGTTGCCCCCCTTATGGCTATACTGACTCGGGGGCAAACAATATGGGATCTCAACTCCCCTCCTGGTGAAGAGACTAGCAGACACTTCCATAATGCAATGGTAAAGAAACTATGCTCCTCAACATATGACTTGGTGATGAATGAATAAGTAGCACCAGTATCGAAAAGCACTGTAGCTGGATATGAGTTGACCATGAACGTACCAATGACCACGTTGGGAGCCTCGGCCGCTGACTCGGCCGTCACGTGGTTCACTCTGCCCTGTGCTGGCGTCCTGGGCTAGGCTGGGCGCCCCTGCTGTCCCGCCTGCGCCTTCCGGGGGCAAGAGTTGGCATAGTGCCCTGGCTGGCCACAGTGATAGTAGGTGCGAAGGGGTCCCTGAGCCTGCTATCCGGCAGGAGGAGCTGCCTGCCGTGGAGCCTGAGGTGCTGGTGGAGCAGCACGAGCCGGAGGTGCCGGTAACCTCGTGCCCTGACCTGCCTGCTGCTGCTATCGAGGCGGGTATTGCTGCGGCCTCTACTGGTACTGCTGGGGCGGCTGGAGGCGAGGACGAGTGTTGCTGCCAGAAGCAACGGGAACAATCTTCTTCTTCTTGTCCTCCATCTCCAGGTGCTTGCGCTCCGTGTTGAGCGCGCTGTCAACCAGATGGTTGAAGTCGTCGAAGCGGAGGTTGAGCAGCGCGTACTGGATGTAGTCTTCCAGTCCCTCCATTAAATGCTCCTACTTCTCGCGGTCATCCGTGACCTCGGCAGGGGTGTAACGAGCGAGCTGAAGAAAGTGATCACGATACTCCGTGACCGTCATAGTCCCCTGCTTAAACGCAAGGAACTCCTTCTTTGTCTTCATAACGCCCGCGGGGATGTTGTGGCTGCGGAACCGCTCCCGGAACTGGATCCAGGTGAAAGCCTCGCGGTCCTGAACTGGGTGGGACTCCCACCAGTCAAAAGCTGCCCCTCGCAGCTATCCTGCTGCGTACAATACACGCTCCCGATCATCACACTGGGCGATGTCCAGCTGGCGCTCCACTGCACGGAGCCAGTCGCCTGCCTGAAGTGGGTCAGACGTGTGAGAGAACGTCGGCGGTTGACCCCTCAGGAACTCAGCACGCCTATCGCGGGTCTGCGGCGGTGGAGGAGGCGGCGGCTGAGCGTGGATCTGCTGCAGTGCCTGAACAGTGTTGTTCAGGGTGGCCATCATCTGCATCTGGAGCTGAAAGAACTGCTCCGGAGTCAAGGGTGGAGGCATCGGCATCCCGGTACCCTGGTTGTTCTGTCCCTGCTGCTGGCCAGAACCAGAACCGGTGCTCCTGGTGTTCACCATCTGATTTGAACAAAAGATGTATGAGCAAAGATATTGCAGAAATAATTTCAGACGGATATGATATCTTTCGGCAAGGAAGACTTTGGCATGATAAAGTAGACAGGATAGAGTGGATGGTTTTACCCCCAACGATCTAACTCATTTTATTAATTAATTAACTTTAACTTAAAACTGATTTTCATTAAACAAATTTAACTACTAAACTATGCAATCATTCCAAAAATCCAAATCAAACATGTAGCATAATAACAAGCATACAATTTCACAACTTAGCCGAGTTTAACACACAACTCGACTAACACAACGCGTTGCAGAATGTGCTATCGTATTACTATAAAGGGGTCATCTAGCTTACACCTATGACGGTCAGACGTCTTACTCCAGGCCAGAATCTATGGAAACTATTCTATAGAGAGAAATCAAGGCAAGACGAGTAAGAGTCTTGGAATTCAAGGAATATAATAGCAAATTAGTTTCAGCAGACAAGGCTGAGAGAGAAGAAGACTTAAAACTCGACCAGTTCTACCTAGGCTTTCGTCCTACAGTCGATACGGCTCTAATACCACTCTGTAACACCCGGTTTATAAAAGAACATAAACCGAGCAATCATATACGTGCCAGGATCAAGTCACACGTATATGCAACAGATTGAACAGTATATCACAGCACATATCACGTAAAAGATATAATAAAGCGAGTACGAAAGTTTTATTTATTACATTAATGACAAAATGTCTAATACAGAGTATGCGGAAGCGTAATACATAAACGATAACTCTCATCGGAAGCTGAGCAGGGCGCCACAGGGACGTCGACTAGGAGACGAATGCCTAGAAGTCCTCGTACTCCTGGTAGCTCCGGGTGAACTCCCTCGTGTCAGCAGGAACTGAGCAGCAGTAAAGTATCCCCAAGAGGAAAAAGAGTAGAGTAGGCAATAGTGAGTACACAACTTGTACTCAACAAGTATAACACAAACTATGAAGCTCTAAGGTTGGCTGACTCAACTGCATTAGCTTTTAAGTCTTGGCAAAAATTTATTAAAACTAATTACTACAAGTTGGTGAATTACCATAAACCCAGTTACATAATAATTAATCAAAATTATTTAAGAACTACTGAGAACCAAACCGAACCAAGCCACTCGGGGAAACCTGCCTCGTTAAAGGAAGATAACCCCACTAATCAAAAGGAGGATCTGGGCCACTCATGACCGTGAGCACGGCTAGTATACTAGTTTTACACTCTGCAGAGCTTGCACATCTTTACCCACAAGTCGTGAGCTACGCTAGTTGTTCATCACACTTTCTTAGGTGAGATGACTAGCAAACTCACTACGAGGCCTTTACAAAGAATCTCGTTGGTAAGGAGTAACCGCGAGGGTTGGATCGACGACTATGGAGCAGGTCTAGTGGGCGTCAAGAATACCACAGACGAGGCCACTCAGTACGAGGGCCATAGAAGCTTACCACCCTTGCCCCGCAGGTAAGTTACTCCAAACCAAAGAGACCTAATTATTACGCCAAGATCGTCCCATTCCAGTCTTGTGGTAGCGCTGTTGTCCCAGGTTGTCGCTCTATGAACCGGTCCTTATGGAGAGTAGCCAACCAGGCAGTAAGCACCGTGCTGGCCCCCTAAACCATGTTTCTAACAAAACCATTTTAACGAGACGTGAACCCCTCAAACGGGCCACTCTCAGAATTAAGTTGCATATACCATTAATCAAATTAATTAAAAAGGACCAAGTGTGTTATAGCGCAGCAACCTAGCACAACTAACCAAAATGCAACCCAAAGGATATATATAAAGGATATAAAGTGGCTAGGAAAGTCCTTATAGGCAATTGCGTGTGGTGCAAGGGAAAACTAAGGCGTAACTGGGCACGAGAGGGTTCGTTACCATGGCGCGAAGGTCCGGAGATGCGTATAGGAGGGAGAGCGGTGGTGCAGGGGTGGATCCGCGGTAGCGCGGCGAGTCCCGAGCTCGGCCACGGCGGCGACTCGCGGGGAATGACCGTTCAGGACCCCCCCTGGCACTTGGATCCGGCGTAGCTCGACGCGTGGTCGCCCTGCGAAGCGAGAGCGCGGGTGTTGACGCTCCTTAGCGCCCCCGATTTATATACCGCAAGCGCACGGTTTCATGTAGCTTTTCCCTTAGAGTATTCCCCCAAGGTTTATCAATCCACGGAACCAAAGAGACAAGAAACAATCTACTAGCATAGAGATTCCTTTGTGTTGAGATGGTGAAAACGAATCTAATCTATTAAAAACACGACAAACACCGAAGGTAGCAAGAGAGAGTTATAGATAATCAATCTATATCACCTAGATCATGCATATGTTGTAGTTCCAGCTAGATAAAGTGAAGTAAGATAGATGTGAATCTCAATGAAAAGCCTCTTTAAACCCAAAATCTCCAATCTGATCCCTTGATACCCCACCTACTAAGTGGCAACGGCCTGTCACGACGCCACCCCTTTCAACAAGATACCCTGAAGCAAGTCGAACCCCCTTTGGTAGTTCTGTCATGAACCTCTAGCCACCATGACTACAAGATCATGCTAATCGATCTATCTCGATAATAGATCTAGGATGAAGCGAACCCAAAGATAAGAACGAAATCGAAAGAGGAGAACATGGTCGCTAAACATTCGGAAACACAAATAACTTCACCATGAATGATAGTACATCACAAGATCACAACCGGGGCCCTACCTTGATCTTGATGATCCTAGCTCCAGAACTCCGACGTGGTCTTCCTTGCAAGGTTCCCACGTCGGCTAGGGCGAACCCTAGACAACTAGCACGACCCTCGGCTCTCCGAGAGGTGTCCCTCTATCTTCTCTGCTCCATGGCGTTGTCTCCCGAATTGATCTCTGCGTGAACCTTGGCGAGGGGTCTTTAAATAGCCTCAGAGAACACTCGGTCAAAGGGGAGGTCAAACCGACCTAAAAAAGGGCTGGGCCGGCCGGCCCAATGAGCCTAGGCCGGCCAGCCTAGCACTTTCCTTCGCCGGCTTGCGCTCAACTTTCTCCCCAAGTCTCCTGGAATCTTCTAGAGTTTATGTCGTTCACGATTGAACCCCTTTAGACGTCGTTATCTTCGAGATTTCTTCGAGGAGAAGGATAGGATGGAAAATCCTTCCTTAATTATCTCTTTGCTTTACTTAGCCCTGAAGTATCTTGATCTTATCTTGTGGGCTTTGTCTTTTGGGCTTCATTGGAGGGTGGATGTGCATGAACGGGCCTCTAATCATCATGGCCTTCGATCCATTGTTCGGGCTTTGGCCTTCGTCTTTCTTCGTGTCATCGCGTGATCGTCGGCCTCGCCATTTCATGCTCCAAAATTGGTCAAAAACCTGCAAAAACGAAGTACCTCCAAAATATATGTGCAAACGTGAAAACGACCAATAATTGTGCCGAGGTTAGGATGGTTAGTGATTTTGATATTAAATTCATGCCATTATCAAAGTTAAACAGGGGATAAAATGGATACTTAAGGAGCACCAACATTCCCCCCATGCTTAAACCTTGCTCGTCCTCGAGTAAGTCTTTGATAAAAATCAGCGCTGCCTTTCAGTGTCCAATCCCTGCACTTGATCATACACGAGAAAACACAATGCTCCCAAAAAATATTTTGCAGTTAATAGTTCAAGTTGTAACCAGCTTTTTTTTCAATGTGGAAGGTAGATACAAGTTAAATGCTTCCCCACAATTATTAAGCACATGCTCTCAAAATTAAACATGTCTCAGAATTAAGAAAGTAAGTTCCATAAGTAATGCTAAACCAAGATCAATAATTCAAACCTCATTGCAATTTGCTCATGGAAACTCTCAGCTCATCTTGTCTCTCAATCTTGTTAGAACTCTCTCCTTTCTTTCTCTCATATGTATGTGTGAGGCTTTATCTGGAGCTCTGGAAAGGTTAGTCCTAACAAAAGATATTATAATCAAGATATTATCAAAACAAGAAATACTTCTTACAGATTTACCGAGACTCGTCAAAAAGACCATTGGAAAATAATTTCTTTGTGGAGAGGGAGAGAATGGAACACACACTTTAGATGGTGGACATGTGCAAATGGCAACGGTTGATCCCAAGGCACGACTGAAATCCTTGTTATCGGATTGCACATGGTTGGAATAATTGAGTATATAATAATCTTCGGAGTACCTAGAGTTTAATGAAGCAAACGGGACTGAGGAGCTTTTCATCATCATTCATTTTTTTTTCTTTTCTCTATTCCTCTTTCTTTTTTTCTTTCTCTTCTCTTTTTTTTCTTTCTTTTTGCTCCTCAGAACCTTTGGCAACACAATGCACTTACTCCACCTCCCCCCCCATGCTTGAACTTTTGCTTGTCCTCCAGCAATGAAGTGATGATAACTTGATGGAGTGAGTGCACAAAACCTTTATCAATTCTCTGGACTCAACTTTGGAATTCAATGGAGCATCTCCTCGTGAAAGATTGAAGCCAACAGATGAGGAAAAGGCCTCCACTTCTTCGGATTTTTCTTCTGCGAACTCTTTGATGCTTCCCAAGCTTATGTTTTACTGAATTTTGCTCTTGATTCCACTGTTTTGCCGTCGAAATAAATATATATACTCAATATATAGGTTGTGGTCAAGGAGGTGTTTCACAAAAAGATGTTTTTGGTTAGGGGTGGATATCCAGTGAGGTTTGCGATGTTCCCAGTATAGAAACTCACAATGCATGGATAGAATGGCTAGCAAAAGAGAATTACGCAAAAATACGGAATGATCAGCTTCTTAGTCTCGTACCAAAGAAGATAAATCCTGAATTAATTCACTTGAAAATAATTCTTGCTCTATGGTTTGTTATGATATATCATTTAGGCTTGTAGAAGGGTAGAGCAATTGCAAAAGGTATCATTGACAAGGTTAGCTCAAAATTAAATCCAAATTGAATTTTCCTTGACAAGCTTAAGTAAGAGAGCAAGAGTAAAAGATATGGGTCTTAATTTATCATAACCTCCACAATTGAATTAGCCGGCATTTAATTAATTTTCAGATCATGTTAGAGAGAGCATTAGTTTAATCATGCATAAATCAAGCACAAGAAAGTAGACAAAGCGGCAACAATCATCATATTTTAACATGGCACAAACTTTCTATCATCATTACTAACCATAACATTAAAGCGTAGGTGATGCATTTATTTATCATGGTGATGAAGACAAAAGAAAACAAATTGCACACATGCTGAAATAAATAAAACAGAAAATTGCTACGCACACACAGGCTTGCACACATGCTGAAAATAAATGAAAAGAAATAGAAAATCTAAACCACATGTGCGAGCATTTTATTCATGGTCATGCCGTCGATCAATCTCCTTGATTAGCTCTTGCGTTGTATCCTTGATCATAATACTGCTGAAATGCTCCTCCATTAAATTGTTCCGGTGGCGCCAAGCCTAGAAGTCCCATTTGATATGCAATTCCTGCAGTTCCATCTTCTAGTTGGGTTGTATGCCTCCGGATGGCATCTATATCTTCCATGTTTCTTCTCGCATAAGCACCCATAATTCTCATTCCTTGTTCTGGTTGAGGGAAGTCAAAATATTGTGCTCCAAATGACGGGTCGGGCATCTCTCCTTGATATGACGAGGGTGGGTAGCCGTAGTTGCTAAACAGTGGGGGTGCCGCCGCAGCGTGCCCCATGCTTGTTCTTGGCTTCCTTCCCATTGACTCGTCCATCCTTGCGGGTATCCCTGTCCACTTGACGCACCTTGAAATTCATTCCTCCAATAAGCAGAACTTGGCGGTGGAAGGTTTACTTCCAAGTCTTCTTGTTGTGCCGATGCCGATGTCCCTTCAATTAATCTTCCTCTTTTTGATTTCTTCACCTTTTTTCCAATATTCTCAACTCGCCAATCGGTCCTCCCTCTTGCAAATAATTTCAGCCTTTGATCGGGGAGGGAAATATCCATCTCAGAAATAGTAAATCCCTTCTTTTCATCCCCTCCGATATAATGGCCTTACCTCAAATGATCAATCCCAATATTGTGACACCATAGGTGTCTGCACATTAGTGTTGCATACCTTTTATACATCATATGCTTAATTGCTTGAAAAAGGACCTTGTTGTAATTAGAAAAGGTTATATGTGTAATATTGATTTTATGCAAGGGTCTTTCTATAGTTTAATTTGAATTGAATGTGTGATTATAGCTTTTGTGGAGGGTGTTTTTGCAAAATGTGGTGTAATCATTACATGGCAGGAAACTTTTCAAATTAGCCCCAGTTTGAAGTGAAATTTCATTGAAAAAGACAAGTTTCCTTTAAATTCAAATTCCCTTCTATGTTTTCAAATTTAGCTCTCTATCCTTTGATCAAATAAATTTTTGCACAACATCAAAGTTGTAGATCTTGAAAAATTGAACAACTTTCATGTTGGGCACTTTTTCATTTGAGCCATATTTTAAAAGTTATTGCTTGTTTACATTCAGGTCCCTGAAATTTTGGAAATTGCGTTTAGGTCCCTGTCTTCTTCCCCAGCTTCCCTCTCTGCTCTCTCTCACCGCCGGCGTGTCGCCGCGCCGCCCGCCGCTTTGGGCCGCCTCCCCGTGCCACCTCTTGCTCGCGCTGGCTTCCACGCGTCGCCCAGAAGCTCCACCGCCGCTTTTGCCTCGCGCCGTGCCCTCTCCTCGCCTTGCCACGCGCTCAGTGGACTGCCGCCGGCCGACACCGCGACGCCGCCGTGGCTGGCCCACTGCAGCACCCCAGAGCCCTATCCCACGCGTGCATGAGCACTACAAACACCCCAGAAAGCTTTTTCTCTCATGCTTTCGCTCGTTCCCTCTTCCCAGACCTCAGAGCGCCGCCGCCATTCACTTGAACGCCGGCAAGCTTGACGCCGCCGCGGAGCCGCCACTGCAGCTCTCCTACGCCTGCGCTAACCATACCAGCAGCTGTGCATCGACCCCACGCAGCTCACCGACCCATCCCCCTCGCCCAATTTTCACTGGAACACCCCGCCGCCGTTGAACATCCGCCGCCGCCGCCCTGCTCACCGTGGAGCCGCTTCCCGTTCCTTCCTCTGCCCAAATCAAGCACCCCACCAGCTCCCTCATGTCGAGTTGAATCTCCCCGGCCACTCCACGCCACTCCTACCCCACCGGAGCCCGCGGACCCGCCGCCTTAGGCCATCCCGAGCCGTCCCGAAGCCACTTAGAGGTGCGTCTGGTTCCCCTCTTGCTTTCCCACCCCGATCCCCTCGCCGCCGGCGACCTGCGCCGCCGGTAATGGCCGGCGCCGTTTCCTCTGTTTTTCCCCATCGGCCAAGGACCCTGTGTTAGAAGGAACAAAAGTTCCAGGGGGTTGTTTGAATAGACCAAGACTCATTGGAATAGTGCTTCAAGGACCTCTTTGTTATTTCCAGTAGTGAACTTTGAAATTCAATATCAATTCGTAGAAAATTCGTAAAATAGCAAATCTTGATGTTTTGGAATCCTCTTGAAGAGATCTATGCAGTAGAATCATAATATGTTAGGCTTTAGTTGCAAGTTTTTGCTGTACAAGTTAATTTGTGTTACTAGACTAGATGTTTTATCTTTTATCGGGGTGCTAATTTCCCTTTTACGCCAAAGCGTTGAACACCTCTAGTAGGAGATACTCACAAATATACGAAATCCCCTACCTCGAATTGTAAAGGATCTCTTCTTTTGTCTGCATAACTTTTCTGTCTTGATTGGGCTGCTTTAAGATTAGTCTGGACAACTTTGACTTTCTCCTTTGCCTCAGAGACTAAATCTGGCCCAAAGATTTTGCATTCTCCCGCTTGTGACCAACTCAAAGGAGTTCGACACCTTCGACCGTATAATGCTTCAAATGGTGCCATTTGCAAGCTGGATTGATAATTGTTGTTATATGAGAATTCAGCTAGTGCTAGGCATTTGTCCCAGTTCTTGCCATATTGAATTGCACATGCCCTCAACATGTCCTCAAGGATTTGATTGATTCGCTCTATTTGCCCATCAGTTTGTGGATGATAAGCTGAACTACGAATCAATTTTGTTCCAAGGGATTCTTGCAATTGCTCCCAGAAACGTGCAATAAACTGAGCCCCACGATCAGAAATAATCGTCTTTGGAACTCCATGCAAACGGACTATCTGATCGAGATAAATCTCTGCATACCTCTTGGCAGAATAAGTTGTATGCACTGGAATAAAATGAGTGGTCTTGGTGAGTCTATCAACGATTACCCAAATAGAATCATGCTTCTGCGAAGTGTTGGGTAAACCGACAATAAAATCCATACTGATGTCCTCCCATTTCCAGGATGGAATGGGTAAAGGTTGGAGAGTACCAGCTACTTTCAAGTGACTAGCTTTAACTCTTTGACAGACATCACACTCAGAAACATATCTGGCGATTTCTCTTTTCATTCGAGTCCACCAGAAATTTTGTTTAAGATCTTGGTACATCTTTGTACTACCCGGATGAATCGAAAACTTCGATAGATGGGCTTCGTCAAGAATTTGCTTTCTAAGATGATGATCCTTGGGTACAACAAGTCGAGATTCAAACCATAGAACTCCTCTATGATCCGCTCGGAAACATTTGTACTGGGCTTCACCTTGGGATAATTTTTCCTTGATGACCTTGATACCCTCATCATGTAATTGTGCCATGATGATGCTATCATGAAGTGTAGGCTCAATAGATATATGGTTCAAATTTCCTTGAGGTACCATTTCTAGGTTTAACTTCATCATTTCCTGGCATAGAGTTTCATTGAATGGCTCTACAGACAGACAATGGCATTGTGACTTGCGGCTGAGTGCATCCGCAACCACATTAGCCTTTCCTGGATGATAGTGCACTTCTAGATCATAATCCTTTATCAACTCTAGCCAGCGTCTCTGTCTCATGTTGAGATCACCTTGCATGAAGATATATTTGAGACTCTTATGGTCAGTGTAAATATTACAATGAGTGCCCATAAGATGATGTCTCCACATCTTGAGAGCGTGTATAATAGCTGCTAACTCCAGATCATGTGTTGGATAATTCTTCTCGTGATTCCGGAGAGCTCTTGATGCATAAGAATAACTCGGTTTTCTTGCATAAGCACACAACCAAGTCCCGTACCAGAAGCATCACAATAGACATCAAAAGGTTTGGTACTGTCCGGTGTAGCCAACACTGGAGCAGTAGTGAGCCGAGCTTTGAGAGTTTGAAAGGCTTCTTCACATTTGTCATTCCAAACAAACTTCACTCCCTTCTTTAATAACTCCGTCATAGGCTTGGCTATTCTGGAGAAATCAGGAATGAATCGACGATAGTATCCAGCTAAAGCAAGAAAATTGCGAATTTGATGAACTGAAGTAGGAGATTCCCAATCCATCACTTCTTGTACTTTAGTTGGATCAACAGATATACCATCACTGGAGATAGTGTGGCCTAAGAATTTCACACTATCCAGCCAGAATTCACACTTGGAGAATTTGGCATAAAGATGATGATCTCGTAATCGTTGAAGAACGATACGCAAATGTTGCTCGTGCTCTTCTTCATTCTTGGAGTAGATCAAGATATCGTCAATGAATACCACGACGAATTTGTCTAGCTCCGGCATGAAGACTGAATTCATCAAGTACATAAAATATGCTGGGGCGTTGGTAAGACCAAAAGACATAACCAGATATTCATAGAGTCCATATCTGGTCGAGAAAGCAGTCTTTGGAATATCACATGGCCTGATCTTAATTTGATGATAGCCAGAACGAAGATCAATCTTAGAGAAAACCTTAGCTCCAGCTAACTGATCAAACAGGATATCAATGCGGGGAAGAGGATACTTGTTTTTAATAGTGACCGCATTGAGTGGTCGATAATCAACACATAGCCTCAAACTGTTGTCCTTCTTCTTCACAAATAGGGCTGGACATCCCCAGGGTGAAGAACTTGGACGTATAAAGCCCTTGTCAAGAAGGTCTTGAAGTTGGATTTTCAATTCTGCTAACTCATTTGGAGGCATTCGGTACGACCTCTTTGAAATAGGGGCGGTACCGGGTTGGAGTTCAATAACAAACTCGATATCTCTATCAGGAGGCATTCCAGGCAAATCATCTGGAAATACATCCGCATACTCACACACAACCGGAATATCTTTAATCTTAATTTCTTTTGTGGCATAGGCACAAGACTTGAAGCACTCTCGTTGTGGCAGATAGAGTATGGTGGCTCTTTGTTGTGGTGAATCTATCTCAACAGCTCGGGAAGAGATATCTAACAGTACTTTATGTTTAGTCATCCAATCCATGCCCAAAATAACATCCATACCTTCTAAATTCAACAAGATCAAATCTGTCCTCATCAATTTGCTACCCAACTTAATGGGTACAAGCCTAATGATTTGATTGGAAGCTATCTTGCCACCAGGAGTTTCTATCATGTACGATTTCTTGGTATGCTAATAATCCAATCCTAACCTTGCTCCAAATTTGGCACTTATAAAACTATGAGTTGCACCAGAATCAAATAGTATAACTGTGGGTTTATTGTGGATAGTGAAAGTACCCGACATGACTGGTGCTCCTTCGGGAAGGTCTGCCAGAGTAGTGAAATTAATTCGCCCCTGTTGGACTTGCACCATTTGGCTTTTGCCCTTTCCCTTGTTGTTATTCTGATTGGAGTTCTGCCCTGGATCATTCTTTTTGGGCTGCGGACAATTCTTAGCAAAGTGAGAAGCACTGCCGCAGTTAAAGCACCGATTGTTGCCATTCCCACGATTGAACTGTGGGGCATTCGGCCTTAGGCCAAACTGCTGCTGTTGCTGCTGCTGAGGCACTGGAGGTCTGAATCCTCCTTGCTGCTGAGGCGGCCTAAAAACAAGTCTGCTCATTGGAGCATTTCTCTGTGAAGGTCCTGGTGGATTATTCTACACCAGACGATATCTCGGTGGCTGAGCACTCGAGGGTTCTGTGGGTGCCTTTCGCTTCTTCTCGGCACGATATGCAGCAATACAGTCCTCTTGGGTAATGGCCAGGTTGACCAGCTCATTGTAAGTGTTGGGCTGAAAATTTTCTGCAGGTACACTACGTAGCCGGGATATTAACTTTTAAAATTTTCTACGAATTGATATACTTTCATGTTGGGCACTTTTTCATTTGAGCCCTATTTTAAAAGTTATTGCTTGTTTACATTCAAGTCCCTGAAATTTTGGAAATTGCGTTTAGGTCCCTTTCTTCTTCCCCAGCTTCCCTCTCTGCTCTCTCTCACCGCTGGCGTGTCGCCGCGCCACCCGCCGCTCTGGGCCGCCTCCCCGCGCCACCTCTTGCTCGCGCTGGCTTCCACGCGTCACCCAGAAGCTCCACCGCCACTTTTGCCTCGCGCCGTGCCCTCTCCTCGCCTTGCCACGCGCTCAGTGGACTGCCGCCGGCCGCCACCGCGCCTTGTTTGCATCAACACAAGGTACCGCTAGCAGAGTAAACTTGGAATTGATAGTACGGAGCCAAGCATCAGCGTCCAGTGGGTCATCAGCTCGGCTGAAAAGTGGAGGTTGGGTACCAAAGAATTCCTGGTAACCCGCTGGTTGAGCATCACGTCCTCCGTGCTACTGGTGTGGCTGATTCTGCTGCCCTTGGACCAGCTGGCGAAACAATTCAGTTTGCATGGCCATTAACTCAGCCAGATTCGGCGGTGGTGACGGTGGCTGCTGAGATCCACTGCCAGCTTCACAACCGAAGCCATCAGGCATTCCACGAGTATGACAAACCATCTGTAATTATGGAAGACATCCATTAGATACATTTTTCTTCCTCCCACAATCAATGGTACTGGTTCATCATTTGAGATTCTATGGAACGAAAAGATCATCAAGACATCAAGATGGAACTAGGGATAAAGACATGACTCAATCTCCCTCTCTCAAACCAAGTTTTCATTCAACCCTTTTGTTTAACCACACTAAACATAGTCATGGAAACAAACTCTAGAGATCCCTTAAGAAAACTTATGTAACACTCTCCAATTCTAGGAATCAATTCAAACATCAACCAAATATGCATGCACGTCCTGATCGTTCCTCACAAGATAAACAATTGCCAACTATCGTTGGGCTTACGTGGTTAGCACGGTGGCATACATAAATACGGCTCTCCCTATATAGCTAGTCGATACATTCTAACCGTTCTTAAATTATCTAATCGCGGTTAGTGTACCTGCAGAAAATTGACAGAACATATATATATCAAATGAAAAATGACCTGAATTATCCCGGCTCAAGTGCGCAGGCCATCACCATAAAGGCAACACCAGCTCAAACGCACTTCAAACGGAACAATTCTTGGTCTGTCGGGTAACATCCTGATACAACCACCGGTTCTCGGATCGAACAAGCATACCCTGCACGAAGGCGAGTCCAGAGATATTACAACCACAAATTTTACAACACAGGCAAGTTCAGTAGTGATTACAACCCAGTTCAAACCATTATTACAAAACCAACTTTGGTAAAACAGTTATACAAACCATAACTATAAGTTCAGAGTTTAGACAACGGAAGATAAAACACGACGGCTACAACACGTCGCAAAAGGACACCAAGCTAGCCCAAGCATGGTATCACTCATCATAGTCATTGCCGGTCGAAGGCGTATCCCACTCTATGGACCAGCCAGGAGGCAAGGAGGGCCAAGGCAAACTAGCGACCTGGTCCTCAAAACTCAAACCTGAAAAAGAGTTTCAACAGCAAGGCTGAGTATTCTAATACTCAGCAAGACTTAACCGTCAACGGGTATACTTAACCCACTTTAGCTAGACTATGCAGGGTTTGTGAGGCTCTGGTTTCCTTTGCTGAAAAGCAATAAAGAGTAGGTCCTTATTTCACATTTTAGCTTTCCATATTCTAGTTGATTAACCATTCTATGTAAGCAACTACTATTCAACCATGGTAGAACTTTAAGCAAACATCAGGATTGATCATAATAATGTTGCTCTTGTTATTCTGTGTGGCAAAGAGATCAAGCAGTCCCAAACTGTGAGAAGCGGACGATTCGAATCGAATTTGTTAACCTGGACTGGCAGACCTAACACACACGTTTGGAACACCGTCGGGTCGTTCCCAAACAACCGTTGACCTTTCTTTCCAGCTTGAGGATAGGGTCACTCTCCCCGACTATAGGGCTCCAAGGTCCACCCTTCAACGAGGTCCCTTGAAGTCGCAGTGTTGATCAACATTAACATTTAAAAACCTATCTCTAAAGAGAGAGTGATAGGTATATCCACTCCCCGGTCCAATCGGCTACAAGGCTTACCGCGTACCATATTTACGGCATGTGGCTAGTACGTTCAAAAACTTAACCAGCACTACCACACACCGCGACCTTAGCAAGTTCATCAACACAGACGGGGTCTCACCAAAGGTCATGATATCGAACACGACCCCGTCCGTCGTCCTTATATTGATAACAGAAAGTAAACAAGCAATTCCTATAAAGCTCGCGAGTGACAGGCAATCACTCGACTTGTACCGGTCCTATAAGCTTAGCAAGTAGTCAAACTCATGTCTAGTGTTCAATACATAGGTTCCTAGGTTCATGCATCTAGGGTTTCAATTCAAATCCTAAGAACTGTAAATGCACAAGTAAATAATAACAGTAAATGATAATAATTTGAAATATAGGTTATGTCCGGGGCTTGCCTTCTCGGTAGTCACTAACTATTTCAGCTCTAGGCTCTTCCGAACTTTGGTCCGGGGCTTCAGTTAGTACCGCAGTGTTCACTTGAGCTTCGAGATCACCTCCGTCAGACTCCGGGATCAGCTCGTACGTCTCGTCCGACAAAGCAGTCATATCTATATGTAATGCAAGAACAGTATTATAAACACACATGGGCAATCATTTATAGAGTAGTTAAATAACAAATCTAACCACACAAGGCATCATGAACAACTGCACAAAAGAACTATACTAACTTCATAACAAGTTGGAGTAATTTCCTATAACAAGTAAGTCATGGTTTGCTTAATAAATTAACAACTCAAAGAAAGAACAGTAATAAATTTAGTAAAAATTATTCTAAACAGAACATGAACATAGTAAGCTACCCTGCAAAATTCATGCCAAAACATGAAGCCATTTAATCACAACAATTCATCCATTCAGACAGCACCTAGAACAAGCTTGAATTATACAGGTCAAACTAGAACAAAGCAGAACCTCAAAATTTAATAGGAGGTCGACACAGAAAAGAACTAGCTACTGTGAATTTTTAATGATTTTATCTACACATAAATAATTATGAGAAAATAAACAAAACAGAACAACAGATTACCAAGATTCATTTTTAGCTCCTGTTCTAGTCATGAACTGATGCTCAAACTTCATGTACAAGCTAAATTATCCAAAAATGTCACTCATAAATATTTTCATGATTTATCATCAGCATAAACTATTTATCATAATTAAAGTCTACTAAACAAGGATTAAATCAAATAAATAGCTACACATGAGAACTGATCATGAAAGTTTTATAGCAATACTAGTGTTACAAGAACAAACTACCATAAAAGTTTCACTGCAAGACAAGGCTTCAAACAGTAGTTAAGAAAAAGATAAAACATCTAGTCTAGTAACACAAATTAACTTGTACAGAAAAAACTTGCAACTAAAGCCTAACATATTATGATTCTACTGCATAGATCTCTTCAAGAGGATTCCAAAACATCAAGATTTGCTATTTTACGAATTTTCTACGAATTGATATTGAATTTCAAAGTTCACTGCTGGAAATAACAAAGAGGTCCTTGAAGCACTATTCCAATGAGTCTTGGTCTATTCAAACAACCCCCTGGAACTTTTGTTCCTTCTAACACGGGGTCCTTGGCCGATGGGGAAAAACAGAGCAAAGGGCGCCGGCCATTACCGGCGGTGCAGGTCGCCGGCGGCGAGGTATCACATGCTTGGGCTAGCCTGGTGTCCTTTTGCGACGTGTTGTAGCCGTCGTGTTTTATCTTCCGTTGTCTAAACTCTGAACTTATAGTTATGGTTTGTATAACTGTTTTACCAAAGTTGGTTTTGTAATAATGGTTTGAATTGGGTTGTAATCACTACTGAACTTGCCTGTGTTGTAAAATTTGTGGTTGTAATATCTCTGGACTCGCCTTCGTGCGAGGTATGCTTGTTCGATCCGAGAACCGGTGGTTGTATCGGGATGTTACCCGACAGACCAAGAATTGTTCCGTTTGAAGGGAGTTTGAGCTGGTGTTGCCTTTATGGTGATGGCCTGCGCACTTGAGCCGGGATAATTCAGGTGGTTCTGCCACAAATATCTCTTCCTGGGACATAAAATTTTTGGATCACTCGTAACCTCGGATTCATGGCTCGGGCTATCATTGTGAGATAACATCCCGAACCAACTTCTCCCGTGCCGGATGATGCTTCACAAAGCCACCTTTCAACCATGATGTTGGTGGGATCAATTACATGTGATGAGGACACCACGAGTACGTCTACACCAGCAGCACCTTCTCCAGCGTCTCCAGATGCACCTCCACCCCAGGCGCCACCTTCTGGGCCAATTACTCGGGCCCGTGCAAGAGAACTGAACTTCGTCATGCAACTGAAGAATGAAGGCCCAGAAGAATAGAAGCTGGCCCAACAGAGGCCCTTGTGTGGGCGCCTAGGGCTGCGCCCTCCCCCTTTGCCCTGGACACCAGGGCGGCGCCCCCATCTCCTGGCCGCCCTTCCCTAGGGGCTGCGCCCCCTCTCCCTCTATTTAGAGAGAGGTTTCTTTTCAATTCAGACTCAAGTTTTGTTTTACATCTAGCTTTAGCTACTCTTGAACACGCGCAAATCAGCGCTGTCCTCGTGAATTCAGAACTCCACCTTCGAGAGATAATCAGATTGCTCGCATCCTTTTCTTGTTCGTTCTTCGATTGCGGATAGGAAACGATCTTCGTGATCAGGCTGATCTTGCATCAACAAGGTCGGTAACCACAGGGAGTTGGTTCAGCGATTGCATTGGCGCTTCGGGTTCGCTCATCGTAGTTGGATCGTGAGGGTCATCTTCCGCCAAGTCGAATTTATCCCGACTCACCGAAAGCTCGGGCACTCCGGCTCTATCAAGTGGTATCAGCTTTCCTGGTTGATCGGTGAGTTTATCGAGTGTTTTTCCATTACCTATAGTACACAAAACCCAAAAAAATTATCAGGTTAGATCCTTGTCCCAGCACCTTTTGAGCCTTGCACTTTCTTTCAATAATTTGCATTGTTGAATTTGTGTGCTTACACGTTCAATTGTTGCTGGTTACTTTGTGTTCTATCCTTGTTTTTCTTCTCTTCTAACCCTAGCGTCACCACCATCTCTCTGCCGCTCGCCATCCCCCACGCGCCAGCCTTTCTTCGGGATCGTGCGTCTCTGGAACACGGCGTTCTGTGGGTCGCGCCTACCCCTGGATTGCGCCGACCTGCCCCTGATCGCCCTCCGCTGCCTTGTGTGTTTGGCAAGTCAAAAACAAAAAAAGGAAAGAGAGAAACACAACCGCACGCGTGATTCCTAATCACACCTCCCTGTCCACCGGTTGTGTATTTCTTTTGGCAAGTTTTAAAAAAAAAGTTTGCCTAATCCTGATCGACTTCAATTGAGGAAGTGTTGGTCGCCTCGGCAGTCCTACCATACAAAGGGACGTCAGGATCTTCTTGTTACCGGAATACCCCTACCTTTTTTGAAAAGTGTGTGTGGTAACTTGCTCATTTGTATTCCTTTGTTCATATAATCAGTTTGTGAGTTTCTCCGGAAAAAAAACAGAAACGAAAAAAAAGAAAAAAAGAAAAGGGAAATAGAAAGGAGGTTACCTCATTTGGGCGCATCACGCAGGACGCCCAGGTCTGCGCACCTGCTGCTCCTTGTTCTTCCCTCTTGTGTTTTTCCTTTGCCCCCATACCCTTGCTCCCCTTTTGCACCTTGTTTCCAGCAGCTTTAATTACGTGTTTGGCACTATAATTCAACCTTGCATTATTGTTTGATTGTGCTAACCCTTGAATTGAGTGCAGCCTACCCAGAACTCCACATAGTTCTATGACGAGCAGACTTTGTTTCTCCAGGCAATCGCTCCTCCAATCTGTCGCCGGTTCTACCTGTTGGTTGCAGATCACCCCTGTGTGCTTGGTAAGAACGGATAAGAATTTGATAACAGCACTACTGTGAGCGCCTTGTGAGCCGTTGCACCCTTGTTGTCGTAGGCTTTGTTTTTGTGTTTGCACTAACTATGGCAGGAGACGAAGGCACGCCGGATGAGAAGCTGCAGGACATGCGGACACGAGTTGATGGACTGGCCGCGGACATGAAGACGATGCATGAACGGCTTGACTCGACGATCACATCATCGACCGAGAGGTTTGATCAGCTCGACCTCGCTCAGATGGCTGCTAAGACCACGCTCGACACCATCGTGGCACGGCTCGACACATTGTCAACATCGATCACAGAGTTGCAGAAGGATTATGGTGGTGACACGGAACAGGAAGAGGGTACTCGCACCGGTCGTGCCCGCCGTGTGGTACGTCATCAACATAATGACTCATTTGCTAAGATCAAATTTAAAATTCCGTCCTTTAATGGCAAATATGATCCTGCTGCATATCTTGATTGGGAACTAGAGGTCGACTAGAAATTTTCATGCCATGATATTCCTGTTAATTCTCAAGTTAAAGCTGCTATTAGTGAATTTACTGATTTTGCTTTAATTTGGTGGCGTGAATATAAACAAAAACATCCCACTCCCACCACTTGGACTCAATTAAAAGCTGCCATGCGACACAGATTTGTCCCTTCATATTATGCACGAGATTTGCTTGAAAAAATGCAGTGCTTTCGACAAGGTTAACAGTCTATTGAGGACTATTATCAGGAGTTACAAAAAGGTATGATTCGTTGTGGTTTGTTTGACACGGACGACGTTGCTATGGCTCGTTTTCGTGGTGGTTTGAACCGCGAAATTCAGGACATCCTTGATTATAAAGAATATTCTGATATGACCACATTGTTTGCATATGCTTGCAAAGCTGAACGTGAAGTGCAGGGACGCCGTTCGAAGACATATCCTAACTCTTTTGCAGGAAGAAGCTCGGCAACCAGCTCAGCGCCTGCTCTACCTGCGTCATCCACGACCAGCAGTACACCACGCGAGAGGTCGGCCAAACCTGCAGCACCTTCTCCCACAGGTGCTGTTTCTTCCACAGGACGTACACGGGATATTCAGTGCCATCGTTGCAAAGGATTTGGGCACATGATTCGGGACTGCCCAAACAAGCGCACCTTGCTTATCCGTGACAATGGTGAGTACTCTTCTGAAAGTGATTCCGAAGAAACTCGACATGCTATGCTTGCCACTGACCATACAGCTAATGAGGAGGTACATGTCACCCCGGGCGATGCAGATAGGTATGAAACTCTTGTTGTGCAGCGTGTTCTTAGTACACAGGTCGCCCAGCCCGAGAAAAATCAGCGACACACTCAATTACTTGCTTCTTCACCAATGCAGCATACATCCAATTTAATTCTTGGTCGGTGACCTTCGATTCTCTCATCCTCCCGAGAATTCTCTTGCTCAACCAAGAGTGGAATATTTGGAGGGTCACATTACTTATATTCTTCCTTTGGCGGTTGACATCTTTTGCTATTTTTGTCCAAAATTCATCAAGTTCTCCATCTTCAACTTGCACCATTTCATATGCATTATTTTTGAATCCGAGCAAGCTTCCTATTTCTCCATAAGTGATTACTTTCTCTTCATTCTTGAGCCTAAATTTCAGACATGGAACTTCTTCATCATCCACCACTTCCATTGATTTTTCTAATGTCATGAACATCTCAAGAGCCACTTCTTCTTGCATATCAACCGTGACACCGTCGGAAAATAACTTCCAACCGATGTTCTCCAATAGCTCATAGATGTCATGATGAAATCCCAGCTTCACCAATGCTTCATCATCAAAATCATAATTTGCTCGTAGTCTTCCCTTCATGAACTTGAGCCTTTCTTCTTCTTCCTTCGACAAGATAATAAACCCATATTCTGAATTCTTGGGCTTGTATGGCGGTGGTGCGGATGACCTTGTCGAACGCCATGGAGGAGGTGGCATCTCTTCGGTGAATCTCAAGGAGGAGCTTCTCGGGTCTCTCATCCCACCAAGGAGCAGCATGTCGCTCCTCGGTCCAGGGTTGTCTTCCTCCATGCTCCGCGGAGACTCAGAGACCGAGTGCCTCTGCAAAAAACTTGCCGATGCATCGGATGTTGATGAACGCGTCCTTCTCCTCCCGGCGATGAACTTCATGAGGCCACTCATGGTGACTCCTTGCTGCACACACTCAAAAACAAACACACCGGGGGTTTCTTGCCAGCGGGAGAACAATATATCGAAGAGTGGAACAAACTAGGAATTGTGGTGAATTTTCTGAGATTTTTGGAGTAGATTTTGGTGGACGAATTTTTCAGGGCTCTAACTGATGTTTCTGGGCGAAGAACTTGAAGAACATAAGTAAGGAACTGAGTGATGAGTATACCTGCCAAAGGGGAGCACCAAAGGGCTTAAATAGGGGCCAGGCCGGCCGGCCTAGGGCCTTGGGGCCAGCCGGCCTAGGGCATTTCTGGCTCCTCTCCACTTCAATTTTCTCTGGTGGCTTCCTGGTGCAATTATTCGCTTCTGTTCAGTACATCTTGCATGCTTTGCACCGTCCAAATCCTGTGAACCACTCCTTTGCCTTTGATGTCCACTTGCAACATTATTTCTCCACTTTGTGTCATTCACCTTGTCCCATGCTTAATCATTCATCACATGGTGCTATCTTTGCTGGAAATCACATGTCCTTCCATGCATGGCTGCTCCCTCCTTTGAATTATTTGCATGTGGTGGTAGGTATAGAGCACTACTCTTTCCCGTGAACTCACTTTGATCAATGGATGTTAATCAAGCACATAAACCCTTTCCAAATCATGCTTAGATGTTTAATCCTCCTCTAACTTCGAAATTTCAGAATTGACTCAAAGCATGCAATGAGTTTAAATGAATAATTAGGGGAGAATTGAAACATCTTTACATTTGTAAGTCGAAAAATATTTCCCGACTACATTAATTTCGATTGCACCGGAACCGTTCACTTTCATGAATTGATAGCGAACAATCTCGAATTCAACCGTGGGTCTTGGGTTTAGGTTCTAATTTTTGCCAAAATGAGAGAGAGATTTTTTTGAAAAAGAGAATAATTAAGGTTAGGAAAATTCTAGTCCTATGGTAATGAAACTGAAAATTCTCTCTATGTTTGTGCGAACCTACGCATCAAGAATTTAAGTAATATAAACATAGCGCGGCTCTATTCGTGTGTTTTATCTCAATTTGGTCCGGCCGTCATGGAGAGGACGGTCGCCAAAAATAGGTATGGAATTTTGTATGTGGCTTTCTCAAGAAGAGGCAAATAAATCATAGGATGGCTCATGTCATTGGTTTAGAATAAGAGATAACATCGGAATGACTGAGCGAATAAAATCCAAATCGAATTGTTTGACTGAACTACCAATTGTTCAAAAGTATATCATGTTCTTGCGTAGCAAAATTCTCGACTCACTTACCTAAACCTTTCGCGGGTTATCCTCCCGGCAGCTTATTCTTGACTCGACGAACGGGTTGCCTCCCGCAAAGCGCTTCGTTTATAGTCTATAGCTAGACTTTCTTCTTCTTCACTTCGGACCAATGCTCGGTGATGGCGCTGCAGTCTTGGGTACCCACTTCCGCACAATCCTTGATGCGGGTTTCTCTTCTACATCAGTCGTCTTTTTGGTTTTCACAGGCGGGCTTTTAGCTTTCTTCTTGATGGGTGCAACGATCTTCTTTGTCGCGATGGACGCGACGACTTCTATCTCCTTCTTCGCTTCCTTCTTGTTTGGCTCCTCTTCCTTCTTTGGCTTCTTTGTGACATGGCGGTGAGGTGGAACATATTTGACATTGATCATGTTGCATACCTCGAGGCGTGGACGAAACTTGAATTCGCTTGTGGTGCCATTGATGTCGAACTTTATCTCCCCCTTGCCAACGTCGATGTTTGCCCTTGCGGTCTTGAGGAAAGGCCTCCCAAGTATGAGAGGCGCCTTGCTTCCTTTTCCCATATCGAGAATCACAAAGTCAACGGGGACTAAGTGTTCTCCAATCTTCACGGGCACGTCTTCGGCGATTCCCAAAGGATAGCGAACGGAATTGTCCGCTAACTCTAGGCACATGGCGGTGGGCTCCGGCTCCGGTAAGCGTAGCTTCTCGAACACATTCTTGGGCATGACGCTCACACTTGCACCGAGATCACAAAGTGCTCTTTCGAACATAAGAGATCCAATGGAACACGGGATGGTAGGACATCCGGGGTCCCTTTTCTTTTCAGGGGCTTCATTGCCGCGCTACATTCCTCGGTTAGCTTGACAGTGCTTGGCGGTATCTCGCGCTTGTTTCCCATGATGTCTTTGAAGTAGTGAGAATACGTCAGAACTTGTAGAGTGTCCAAGAGTGGCATATTGATGCTCAACCTGCGTACCATGTCAACAAATTTGTTGAACTGCTCATCTTCATGTTTACCTTTGCGGTATCGTGGCCTTGGCGGTAGAATCTTGGTGTCTATGTCATCTAGCTCAAACTCCGGCTCTTCGGTGACTATCTCTGGCATAGGAGTAGGTGCCTTCTCCTTGATGATGGTCTCCACTTCAACTCTTGGCTTAGGCTTCCTTGCTCCCGCTGCATGTTCGGGTTCTTCGGTCTCCTTTCCCGAGCGAGTATGAATTGCCTTAGCCTTCTCCGGACTTTGAGGCTGCCCGGGCAATTTTACTTCGTTGCTAGATAGGCGTCCGGCGAGCTGGGCTACTTGTGTTTCTAGCATCTTCATCATGTTGAGTACTTAAAGGTTAGAGCTCTCGACCTCCGTCACCTTGCCATCAATGTTCTCCAAAATCTTGTCCATAGCCTTGAACTTGGTGATGGTGTCCTTGTTGATCTTGCCTTGCTCCTCCATGAACTCCTTCAATTGTATACGAAGAGGCACTGAGTTTTGAATGGAAGAGCTTGCATTAAATTGGGGTCTACCTTGCCCGTAGCGGAAGTTGGTTGGCGGAATCCATTCTCCCTTCTTCATGTAGTCGAGCATCTTGGCTTCCTCCAGGGCAATTCTTTTGGACATGGCCGTACTCTCCACATTCTTCACATGTAGACCTTGCTTCGGCCGCCTTTAAATCGATAGCTTGGGCTTCTCTCTTTTCCACTTCCATCTTCTCCAACCTTCTCATGAGCGAGTCGATCTTCCCTTCTAGCACTTCTTTGCGTTCCACTTGTAATACACTCTTCGCGGCGCCCACAGATTGGAGTGGTTGTAGCCGCCCCGATGATGCCCATGTGTCATTGTCCGCCACCTTCTTGAATAGCTTGAAAACTTGAGTAGGCGTGAGCTCAATGATAGAACCTCCGGCCAATGCGTCAATGATCCCCTTGATGCAGTAGTGAGGCCTTGATAGAACTTCTGGACCACATCCTCCCTTGAGAACTTGTGATGAGGTACGGCGCGGATGTAGTCGTTGAAGCGCTCATAGGCTTCCGCAATAGTCTCCGTCGGGGCTTGCGCGAATGTTGCAATCTTGTTGCGCAGAATCTGGGTCTTGCCCGGCGAGTAGAACTCCGTCATGAATTCTTTCATCAAGGACTCCCAATTTTGCACCGTGCACAGTGGTAGAGAATGAAACCATTGCAGCGCTCTCCCAAGTAGAGAGAACGGAAAGAGCGTCGCTCTTATTTGATCTTGAGTCATCCCTTGCATGTCGAAGGTGCTGCATAGTTGGAGGAACGCTTGAAGATGTAGATTAGCATCTTCTTTTCCAGTGAAGGGCGAGCTTTGCACCATCCTTATGATTGAAGTCTTGATCTTGAACAGAACTCCGATGTTGTCGAGATTTTGGATCGGCAAGTCCCGAACGTCCGGAGTGCATAGCTCTCCGATCGTACGCTCCGGCTCCGGTAGTGCCATCCCTTGGTGAAGTGGCGCCTCCTTTGGACTTGTTGGTGGAGTTGCTTGGTGTGAAGACGATGAATCGTCGGCTTCAACTTTTGGATCTACTAGTTCCGACTTCTTTGATCGTGCTTCTCGTCTCCTTTGCCTGTAAATTTTTTTCTGGATCATCCACAAAATTTTCGGGTTTGTTGGAGAGGCTCCCGTCCATCTCCTATTAGGGGTTAGTGAAAAAGAAAAATATATACGAGATCTAAAAGATGAATATACAAGATCTAAAACATAAAAGAAAAATAAAGCAAAATAAAGCAAACTCTAGATTAGATTGATTTTCGTGGAATAGATCCATTTTTTTTAGTTAGCTCAGAAAAATAAGAGATCTAAAAAGAAGTCAAAAAGAAAAATCAAGAAATATTTACGAATGCAAGTAAGATTGGATCTTAAATCTATGGTTCCCCGGCAACGGCGCCAGAAAAGCTTGTTGACGCTCCTTAGCGCCCCCGATTTATATACCGCAAGCGCACGGTTTCGTGTAGCTTTTCCCTTAGAGTATTTCCCCAAGGTTTATCAATCCACGGAACCAAAGAGACAAGAAACAATCTACTAGCATAGAGATTCCTTTGTGTTGAGATGGTGAAAACGAATCTAATCTATTAAAAACACGACAAACACCGAAGGTAGCAAGAGAGAGTTAGAGATAACCAATCTAGATCACCTAGATCATGCATATGTTGTAGTTCCAGCTAGATAAAGTGAAGTAAGATAGATGTGAATCTCAATGAAAAGCCTCTTTAAACCCAAAATCTCCAATCCGATCCCTCGATACCCCACCAACTAAGTGGCAACGGCCTGTCACGACGCCACCCCTTTCAACAAGATACCCTGAAGCAAGTCGAACCCCCTTTGGTAGTTCCGTCATGAACCTCTAGCCACCATGACTACAAGATCATGCTAAGCGATCTATCTCGATAATAGATCTAGGATGAAGCGAACCCAAAGAAAAGAACAAAATCGAAAGAGGAGAACATGGTCGCTAAACATTCGGAAACACAAATAACTTCACCATGAATGATAGTACATCACAAGATCACAACTGGGGCCCTACCTTGATCTTGATGATCCTAGCTCCAGAACTCCGACGTGGTCTTCCTTGCAAGGTTTCCATGTCGGCTAGGGCGAACCCTAGACAACTAGCACGACCCTCGGCTCTCCGAGAGGTGTCCCTCTATCTTCTCTGCTCCTTGGCGTCGTCTCCCGAATTGATCTCTGCGTGAACCTTGGGGAGGGGTCTTTAAATAGCCTCAGGGAACCCTCGGTCAAAGGGGAGGTCGAACTGACCTAAAAAAGGGCTGGGCCGGCCGGCCTAGCACTTTCCTTCGCCGGCTTGCGCTCAACTTTCTCCCCAAGTCTCCTGGAATCTTCTAGAGTTTATGTCTTTCACGATTGCACCCCTTTAGACGTCGTTATCTTCGAGATTTCTTCGAGGAGAAGGATAGGATGGAAAATCCTTCCTTAAATATCTCTTTGCTTTACTTAGCCCCAAAGTATCTTGATCTTATCTTGTGGGCTTTGTCTTTTGGGCTTCATTGGAGGGTGGATGTGCATGAACGGGCCTCTAATCATCATGGCCTTCGATCCTTTGTTCGGGCTTTGGCCTTCGTATTTCTTCGTGTCATCGCGTGATCGTGGCCTTGCCATTTCATGCTCCAAAATTGGTCAAAAACTTGCAAAAACGAAGTACCTCTAAAATATATGTGCAAACGTGAAAACGACCAATAATTGTGCCGAGGTTAGGATGGTTAGTGATTTTGATATTAAATTCATGCCATTATCAAAGTTAAACAGGGGATAAAATGGATACTTAAGGAGCGCCAACAGCGGGTCAGAGGGGCGAGTTGCGCCAAAGGCGTGGAGTTCAGTGATCTCACCGTGTTCTGGCGGAGCTCCACGGCGAGGGCGATGCTGGGCTAGGGTTTGCGGGAGAAAGGAGTGGGGATAGGGTTCACAGGAGGTCGCGGATCCTATTTATAGGGCGTCTGCGGCCTAGGCGTGCGTGCCCAGGAAGGAAGGCGCGGCGGGGACGAAGGCCCGACAGGTAGGCCAGGGCTGTCAGCGAGGGGGGCGACGACGCGGCGTGCGGGAGCAAGCGAGCTGGGCTGGAGCGGAAACGGTTGTTGGGCTACGGAAGGGCGCTGCGGGACTGAGCCGGGGAAGCGAAGCAGGCCAAGCAGAGCGCAGCGGCTGAGGTGAGCGCGCGGGACGCGGCGCTGGCACGGCTGAGCGTGTAAGGCACGGCTGACGTGTGGGGGCCAGTTGTCAGCGGGAGGGAGGTGCGCGCGGTGCGGGAGGACGCGGCCTGAGAGCGGGAAAGGGAAGGAGTGGGAGCGGGCTGGGCCGCCTGGGTGGAACTGGGCCTAAGTGGAGGGCTGGGTTGCGGGAAAAGAGAGGGGAGAGGAGGTTTGGGCCGGACTGGTTAGCTGCTGGGCTGGGTCTGTTTCTTCTCCTTTTCTTCCTCTTTTCTTTTTCAAAACCACTCAAACTAATTGAATTCAAATTCAAATTTGAATTCAAACCCTACCACTCAACCATATAAAACTCATGCACCAGCATGAATGCACAAACAAGTTTGCCCTAAAGTAAATTTTAATTATTTAACGAAGCAAAAAAAATAAATTATAAATGCAAGGCTAAGCAAATTAAATCCTAGAAAATTAAATAAAGCCAATTAAGTTTATTATTAAATAGGAAATTTAAATTAGGGTGTTACAAAAAGCCTTCTTGGCGAGGTCAATCAAATTGTGCTTGTTTGATAACCAACAGAGCAGTGGTGTAGCAGTTGTCGAGTTCAAATCTTGCTGATTTGAAGCCGGATCGTCAACATCAAGATCTCCACCAATCGAACGTACCCTTATCTCTCGGAAGATCGGGCCTAGTCCTCATCAAGTGGTATCAGATTTCAGGTGGTATTACCCTTCATTTTCCCCTTAGATTCATTTTGTGTCATATACCTAGAGTCCACGAAAACCTACAAAAAAATTTCTACTATCCTAGAACCTTTTTGGCTTTTGCAATTTCGTTTCAGATTCGCTTGTTGATTTTGTGTCCGTGGTCGAGTCTTGTTGCTGGTTAGTGTGTTCTTCATCGTAGTTCAACCGCCCGTCACTGTGTGTTTGTTTCTACCGCTATCCCATCCACCTTTACCCAAACAACAATTCGATCCCACCCATTACTTGACTTGCCCTCGCTAGCCGCCTTGTGTGACTTCCTACCGCGCCAGCCCTAGATAGGTTGCAAGCCGCCTTGTATTGTTTCACCTTGCATCACAGCCCTTCTTGATTTCATCTGGCGATACCTATTGCTGCATATACCAGGGATACTTTTCCCTAGCTGAGACACTTTGCTCAACTGTTTCTTGTGCTGGGGTTCAGGGAAGCTTTGCCCTAGCCGCCGCCGCCTTATCTGCCAAGTTGTGCCCTTTCAAAACCATAACTCGAGTTACCTTCAGTAAAACAGGCATAACTTTTCGCTCGGTGCACTGTTTCGCCATTTGGGGCTGATCTCAGAACATTAAACAAAATCAGAAAGAGGCAGTTTTGGGGCTCCAAAGTTGTTTTCGAGTTTCAGAAACGTTCCTGATTTTTTGTAGACCACATCCCACCTCTATTTAAGGTGCAAATGTTTGTGGTTGGAGCTTGTGTTACATATATTCGGAGAAATATATAAAAAAATAGTTAGAAAAATAAGAAATCCTGATTCCTACTAGTTCTGGATGTTTTTCAGCAAAAAGATTAAAAACAAGTGCATAGAGTGTTGTTTTTCATGTTCTGTGAGCTTTATCCACCGTCCTTTGTTCTAACTTGTTGTGCTATGCCTAGGACATGTCTTAGCCAGCAATTGTGACTTGTACTTTGGATACTTATTGAACTTTGCTACTCTGCATTCGTTATTTGCTACTCCTTGCTACATATTGTGCTTGTCCCACAGCTCCACATATACTTCGATCAGTATAGATTCATCTTACAACTGTTACACCCAGCTCAACAACAGATTGTACCATCCTGTTTGGTTTTGGTAAGAACACTTGCAAGACAGTAGTAAGCCGCTTAAGATTTTGCACTCCACTTTCACCACCACCCAGTACTTGTTAGTTGATAGGGATAATACCTTGGCGTTGTCTTTTGCCGTCTTCTAACCATGACTGGGTCAGGGAAAGTAGGGGAGTCCCCTTCATACTTTAATGAATGTGTCTCCAAGGATGAGCTTAAGAAACTTGTTGATGACTAGCGCACCTACATCGACGGGAAGTTCAATGAGCCAATGTGCAGTATCAATGGACTGGTCACCTGGCTTGAGCATGTTGAACAACATCCCCCTCACCAGTGACACCGACGCCACCCTCATGATGGTGATGAGGACGAGGATGAGGATGCCATCCTTGATGATGATGAGGATCGTGATGCATACCGTCTTTGGCGCAATCGTCAAGGTACGGGAGGTAATCATAATCGTGGTAACAATGATTCTTTTGCTAAAGCTAAATTTACCATGATTCCTTTTGCTGGTACTGCTGATCCTGAGGCTTATTGAGACTGGGAACTTGCTGTTGAACAAAAGTTTAATTCTCATTCAGTTCCTGCTGAGCATACAGTTAGACTTGCTACTAGTGAATTTACTAGCTTTGCTCTGTTTTGGTGGAATGATCTTTGCAATGCTGGTAATGCTGCTGCCGTGCCTCAAACTTGGCCTGTTTTAAAACAACGCATGAAGTCTCGTTTTGTTCCTTCTTATTACCAATGTGATTTACCAAAATTGCAAACTTTAAAACAAGGCGATAAAAGGAGTAGAGGAATAATATCAGGAACTTCTTATTGGTCTAGCACGTTGTGGTATTCGTGAGGATGATGATGAAACTAGTGCTAGGTCTTTGGTGGTTTAAATCGTGATATACATGATATTCTTGATTACAAAGACTGGACTCATTTTTCCCAATTGTATCATCTTGCTCTTAAGGCAAAACGGGAAGTACAGGGACGCCGCAAAGACCAACTTTCATTCAGGTCCAATACTAGGAGATCATTTCAGTAGCGTTTCGATGTTGAGAAGCCCAAGGCGCCTGTTGCTAAGCCACCAGCAACACCGTCAGCTCCTGCGCCCGCTTCTGAGGTAAGCAATGTGTCTATTGTGCAGACCCAGCCACACAAGAAGCATACTACTTTGGAAAAGGGATCTTCGAGTAGATCTACAAACATCGTGTGCCACCACTGCAAGGGAATAGGACATGTCATTAAGGATTGTCCAAGTACTCACGCTTTCATCGCTGCACCTGATGGTAATGGATATGTAAGTGCTAGTGATGTTGAGGATAATTTGGTTCTTGCAGCTAACATTGTTGCAGATTCGGAGGACGGTGAGGGTGAGGCAATTGATTCCGTAGCTGCAACGGCGGATCTTTCTAGCCTTCTTGTGCAATGTGTGCTGAATTGTAAAGCGGAACATGAGGATGAGGAAAGGCTCCAATGCAAGAATTTGTTCCACATGTTTCTCTTAGTCAACGATTGCCATGTTCTCACCATAATTGATAGCGGGAGTTGCAGCAACTTGGTGAGTTTAGATTTGGTCAAAAAGTATGGTTTGCCCACTCGTTCTATCTCTCACCCCTACCACCTCGAATGGTTCAACAATAGTGCTAAGACTAAGGTAACTAAATCAACACGCATACACTTTTCTGTTGGTTCTTATCATGACTATGCTGATTTTGATGTTGTACCTATGCAATCATCTTTGTTGTTGTTAGGACGACCATGGGAATTTGATAATGATGTCGCACACCATGGTAGAACAAATACATACACTTTCATGCATAAGGACAAAATGATTACTTTGCTTCCTTTATCTCCAGCTGATATTAGGAAACATTTTAAAGAGTGTTGGTGTAGAGTGTCTCCGGATCGGACTAACACTACAACAGTACGGAAATGCACTCCCGGTGAAGATAACGACTTAAGGACAAGTAGGAAGGCATCGCTCAATCGAGCAAAATTCTCTCTCTCTCTCTCTCTCTATTCAATGTGTCCCATCAATGTATAGCGATCCGAGTATTTATAGGTGACGGTTCACGTACCAATCCCCGCAATTTACACTGTAATACCCTCTAACAACTATATTCCTAGAATATTCCAAGGACAAGGCCATATTTTTACATCACATAGTGGATCTCAGCTGGACTCTCTACTGTTCTCTTGGCCCAGCCTTGTACGTCATCAATCTCCAGCCCGGTCTTCGCTACCTTCAGGAGCGTCGCCTTCATGGAAGCCCTCAGGCCTCTGCCCCAGGGCTTCGCCTCTCTGCATGGCTTTGCTGGATGTCTTCACCTGACGACTTCGGCCCTTCGCCTGGCTTCGCCAGATCTCTTTTCCTGACGGCTTCGGCCCTTCGCCTGGCTTCGCCAGATCTCTTCGCCTGACAGCTTCGGCTCTTTGCCTGGCTTCACCAGATCTCTTTGCCTGACAGCTTCGGCTCTTCGCCTGGCTTCACCGTCAGACCTGGAAGTCTGGGTTGGCGACTAATCTTCACTCTGGCTCTGACGGTCCGCGGGCCTTTGATCGATGGACAAAGGTGGTGACCCCAAATGTAGCCCCTCGGAGTCATTGCCCCTCCTTGGAGTGGTGATGACTCCGACTTTTTCTGCTGAAGCACCACCCTTCGGGACTTGTCCGATCGCTTCACGGCACGACGAGGGCAGAATCTCGTTTATGTCACCTGTTGACCAAAGGACAAGATTTCGAGGTGTCATAAATGCATTAATAACTAAATTCAAAAAAAGGTTTGACTTTTTTCCTTCGACACGTCGTATGAGGCGCCCGCTGCGAGCTCCCGATGCTGCCCTTCTGCACGCATTCACCCTGTAAAGAGCATGAAGGGCAGAAAATACTTTTCACATCCTCGCTCCCCCCTATAAAAGTGAGGGTGCCCGGACGGGGAGGGCACACTCCCATTGCTTTCCTGCTCTGAACCCTTTTCTCTCTACTGCTCCAGCATCTCTTCGATGTGAGCTAGCACAGCTTCATCTCCTCTCCCTTCGTTAGCACCACGGCGACTTCGTCTGATCCTGACATGGCTCCGAAGAAGAACAAAGCCCTGCCTACTACCTTCTTCGGCCAGACGAAAATGACTCTAGCCATGCTGCTTGACATGGAGAAAGAGGCATGCTCTCTCCTGGCCTTGGGCGAGTCCCACCGAAGATGGATGTTTACGCGAAGCCCCATGACGATGAAGTGATCGTCTTCAAGGACTTCTTCCTTGCTGGGCTTCGCTTTCCCCTCGACGACGCCGTCGTCGACATCTTCGTTCGGTACGGTGTGGCAGAACCACCTGAATTATCCCGGCTCAAGTGCGCAGGCCATCACCATAAAGGCAACACCGACTCAAACGCACTTCCAACGGAACAATTCTTGGTCTGTCGGGTAACGTCCCGATACAACCACTGGTTCTCGGATCGAACAAGCATACCGCGTACGAAGGCGAGTCTAGAGATATTACAACCACATATTTTACAACACAAGATCAGAAGTGATTACAAACCAGTTCAAATCATTATTACAGAACCAAACCTTGTAAAACAGTTATACAAACCATAACTTTAAGTTCAGAGTTTGAAAAGCAGCGGAAAGAGAAAACGACGGCTACACCACGTCGCAGAAGCATACCAAGCTAGCCCAAGCAAGGTATCACTCGTCAGGGTCATTGCCGGCCGAAGACGAATCCCACTCTACGGACCAGCCAGGAGGCAAAGAGCAGGGCCAAGACAAACTAGCGACCTGGTGCTCAAAACTCATACCTGAAAAGGGTTTCAACAGTAAGGTTGAGTATTCTAATACTCAGCAAGACTTAACCGTCAACGGGTATACATAGCCCACCTAACTAGACTATGCAGGGTTCTGTGAGGCTCTGGTTTTACTTTTGCTGAAAAGCAATAAAGAGTAGGTCCTTACTTTCAAATTTTAGCTTCCAAGATTCTAGTTGATTAACCATTCTATGTAAGCAACTACTATTCAACCATGGTAGAACTTTAAGCAAACATCAAGATTGATCATAATAATGTTGCTCTTGTTACTCTGTGTGGCAAAGAGATCAAGTAGTACCAAACCGTGAGAAGCGGACGGTTCAAATCGAATTTGTTAACCTGGCCAGGCAGACCAAACACACACGTTTGGAACAACATTGGGTCGTTCCCAAACAACCGTTTGCCTTTCTTTCCGGCCTGTGGATAGGAACACTCTCCCCGACTACAGGGCTCCAAGGTCCAACATTGTCCCTAGTAGTCGCGGTGTTGATCAACATAAACATAATTAAAAACCTATCTCTAAGAGAGAGCGTCAGTATATCCACTCCCCGGTCCAATCGGTTACTAGGCTTACCGCGTACCATATTTACGGCATGTGGCTAGTACGTTCAAAAACTTAACTAGCACTACCACACACCGCGACCTTAGCAAGTTCATCAACATAGACGGGGTCTCACACAAGGTCATGATATCGAACACAACCCTGTCCGTCATCCTTATATTGATAACAGAAAGTAAACAAGCAATTCCTATAGAGCTCGCGAGTGATAGGTAATCACTCGACTTTTACCGGTCCTATAAGCTTAGCCATTATTCGAACTCAGGTCTAGTGTTCAGTAAATAGGTTCCTAGGATCATGCATCTAGGGTTTCAATTCAAATCCTAAGAACTGTAAATGCAAAGTAAGTAATAACAGTAAATGGTATTAATTTGAAATATAGGTTATGTCCGGGGCTTGCCTTCTCGGTAGTCACTAACTATTTCAGCCCTGGGCTCTTCCAAACTTTGGTCCGGGGCTGTAACACCCCGGGTGTTTAAAACACTAAACATAAAATATTAAACATAACATCATGCATAATCATCAAGATTAAATTAAATAATGCATTTCTGGTATGTTTACAAATGCATGTGTATGTATGTGTATCTAGGTGTATGTGTGCAAGATATGTGTAGAATAGAGTGCTCATGTATTTTTCACCCTCACCATGAAATGACAAATAGAAGCCAATGATATACACCCTAGGTGATGTTAAAAATTCTTGCAAGAATAATCAAATTCAAATTTTAGAGTGGTCACTTGAAATGATGAAATAATTCAAATCTTTACCAACATGCTTTAAAAATAATTTTCAAACCCTAGCTCAACTAAACTTTTGCCCAAAACCAAAGTTGTATAGTTTCAAATGATGAACAACTTTCATGTTCAAAGTTTTTCAAGTTGCTACACAAAAATTTAAGAGAATTTTTAAATTGAACTCGAATAGGGCAATAATTCATATTCTTTGAACATTTAAAATTTAATTCTTAAACTAGGCTTCAAACGAATTTTGGCCTGAAACAAAAGTTGTAGGAAATCACATTTTGAACAACTTTCGTGTTCAAAATTTTTCGAGTTTCAATTGAAAATTTTGAGAAAATTTCAGGTCAACTCTCTGACTTCTCTCTCTCTTCTCTCTCTTCTTTCACTCCCGGCACTCGAACGCAGAGTAGGGCAGCTGCGCTGCCGCCTGCCGCGCTGCCCCGCCCGAGCTCGCTGCGCCTGCTGCTGCCCCGCTGCTGCCTCGCCGCCCGGCCACGCCACCGCGTCGCTGCTGCCACCCCGCCTGCTTCGTCGCTGCCCGCTGGTCATCGAGCACGTCGCGTCCCGACGCCTGCTCGGCGACACCGCCGCGACGACAAGCCACGGCACCGAGCCTGCCACGCCCTTGCCTCCGGCCAAGCCCGGGCCGCTGCCCACCTGCCCGAGCTGCCCGGCCTCCCCAGCACCACCCCCCTACCTCGTGCGCCTATTTGAGGCCGAGCTCAGACCCTGCACGCGCGCGCCCAGAGCCGCCCCGCCATTGCCGTGCCGCCGCTCGACCTCGCCGTTGAGCTGCCCCCTCTGCTCGGCCTCCACCCTGCAGTGTCCCTCGGCCTCCAAACCTCAGCCCCGCACTCGCCTCACTCTCCTCTCCCTTTCCCGTGCACACAAAGCCCGAACGCGCGCCGGGAACAGAGTGCCGCCGCCAGCCATAGCGCCGCCCCCACCCCTGCCACGCGGAGCCCCTCCGCCGCTCATCCTCGCCCCCAACCGTATCCCCAGCGAGCTTCGTGGCCTCTCACTGGTCCTCCCAAGCCCGCTCACCACCGCCCCCAAGCCACCGGTGAGCTGCCGCCGCGGTACAGATCGCGGCCGGCCGTCTGCTCCAGTGGAACTCCACTCCCCAACCCTCCTCCGCCCGAGATAGCCCTCGGAATCGGTCCCCCACCTCACCCCGAAGCTCTCCAACTAGTCCTTGCCGCCCCTCCTTCACCGGAGCGCCGCCGCCGTGGAGCTCCACCACCTCCGGCCGCCCTGCTCTGTGGAGCCGCCGCCTCGGGCCTCCTCCCCGCGAACCGAGGACAGCCAGAGGTGCGGCTCAGTCCCCTCTCCCTTTTCCCCAACTTCCCCCTCGCCGCCGGAGCCGAACCTCGCTGGAAACGGCGCCGTCCGACCCTCCTCTGTTCTGCAAGTCCGCCAGGGACCTCTAGTGAGAAGAAACAAACTTCCAGGGGCCTAAATGCAAGAGTTCTTTTCCTTTTTCTTTTGTTTTCAAAAACAGCAAACTTGTAAATTCCGTATAAAATCGTAGAAAAATCATAAAAATTCAAAATAAAATGTTTTGGAATCCTTGCAACAAGGCTTACATCTTTTGTTACATCCACTTTTGCATTTGACCAATAGTTTTATCTCTAGATTAAATATTAATTTAATCCACATTTGTATGTATCTCAAGTTCTACCCATTAAATAAGGCTAGTTTTTGGACAGTATGCTAAAACTTAGATGAATAGCTTACTGTAAGAATTTGAGAACATTTTAACAAATCTAGCTATAGGTTTCATTAAATCTTGGTTTATGCCTGTGTTAAATAGAATTAAGTCCACAGGGTTATTTATTAGTTTTCTTGAGCTGAAATTTTTACAGCAGTCTTATCTTTGTTTTTAGATGCTATATAAAAAGTTTGGTAATTTTTAGTAATTTATAACTAGTCTTTTTGAATTATTCATGAATAAATTTTGTAAATCAAAAGCCCTAGTTTCTTTTATTAGAAAAATCTCATGTTTTTATTAGAGCTTGATTTTCAGTACATGAACATTCCTGTAAAATTTTAGCCACTGAAACTTAGTAGTTTGGTCGGAATAAATTGAACTTGATCTATGTTACTATAACTTGATTTACTTTGGATGCCTTTTATAGCGCTTGTTTAAATCTGAAAATTATACAATAGGCTCATCATGAGATCGCCAACACTTAGTGAAGAATCCCTTATCTTTACTTGCATGTTTTGACCTGTACATTTTATCTTTGTTTAATTAGTGTCTGTTGAAACACTTGCGTTATATGACTTAGCCAGATTCTGGGAAGCCACCCCACGTTGTTTTTATGAACTAAATTGCATCAAATTACTACTCTATAAATGACTGCCCAGTAAGTAGGAAATGAAATAAGTGTTTTCTTGACTTAAGTTTTATGTGGACTACAACTTTATCGTGAAGGAAAAATAATAACATCTATGTTATTGATCAACTCGGAACTTTGCATTCACACATATGCATTGTTGCATTTCATTCAGGTACGATAGATGAATCACGTGAAGAACGGGACATTGGAGTCGAGCCAGAAGACGGTGAATGATGGACACATCTAGAAGATGGATAGAACCAGATGTGCATGATCGAAGGAAGATGCTCGCCGAGCACTTATCCTCTAACTAACACTAACCTAGTGTTATTCTCTGGCAAGCCCCGGAGCATGTCCCATTCATTGTAGATTTATGCAACTGCTTATATTTCTATATACTTGTGCATTTACATTTACAGGAGTTGATTGAAACCTTAGTTGCATGATCCTAGGTACCTATGATTGAACACTAGTGGGTTTAGGTCGCTAGTTGGCTAGGCTAATGGTTCGGTAGAAGTCGAGTGATTTCCTGTCACTCGCGAGAATTATAGGAATTGAATGTCCACTGCATACTGCAACTATAAGGTTCACGGGCGGGGTTGCGGTACTTGTGATACCCCGTCTGTTTAGTAAAAATGGATAAGGCTGCAGTGTGTGGTAGTGGTGGTTAAGCTTTTGAACGTACTAACCACATGCCGAGAATATGGTAATCGGTAAGCTTAAGTACTGGATTGAACCGAGGCCGGAACATACTCCCCACCGTCTTGAACTTGTTCACATCTGGCTAATGGCGAGTACAGAGTCGTCATACTGCTGTACTTGAGGGTGATGGGCCTGTTCCGTGAATCGGGAATTGAAGGGAACTGTTGCGTGGGTGACTCTGTCCCCATGCGTGTGTTTAGGTCTGCCTGGCCAGGTTAACAAATTCGATTCGAATCGTCCGCCTCTCACGGATATTGGGACTGCTCAACCCTTTTGCCACATAGAGTAAGAAATGGAACAATGAGGATGATGAATATGGTTGAATGATGAAAGATAATTGTTTCCCACCATGTATGCTATTGGATAGATGCTCACCTAGAATGGATAATTGAACTAGAATTTGGAAGCTAAAACCCGAAATTAAGGATCTACTCTTTAATGCTTTGCGGCAAAACAAACCCCTCCAGCCAAAAGCCTTGCATGTCTAGATTAAGGGCTATGTATACCCTTAGTCGGGTAAGCCTTGCTGAGTATTAGTATACTCAGCCTTGCTTGTGGCTCAATTTTGTTTTCAGGTGATTCGTTTGAAGATAAGGTAGCTTGCTTGACTTGGCCGTGTGTTTTACCTCCTGGTTGGTCGGTGGGATGGGACACGACTCCGGCCAGCGATGGCAATGCCAAGTGATGTCATGTACGGGCTTCATCATGATATCTTGTATCGTCGTTTAGAACTCGCTTTATTTTCCGCTGCAGTTGAACTCTGAACTACTTTCAATTTGAATTTCAAGTTCCTTTTTAAGATTTCAAACTCGGTTTGTAATAATTAAGTTAAGACTCGGTAATGTAATATAATTGTGAAATGTTGTACTCTCTGGACTCACCTTCGTGTGAGTTGCATGTAAGCTTTGGGTTTCGAATGCAGCTCAGGTGGTTTTATCGGGACTTTACCCGACTGGACTGCCGGATTACTCCGTTTGAAGTGCGTGTTAGCCGGGATTACATTTATGGTGATGGTTAGCGCACTTGAGCCGGATTAATTCGGGCGGTACTGCCACAGGGGCTTCAGTTAGTACAGCAGTGTTCACTTGAGCTTCGAGATCACCTCCTTCGAAATCTGGGATCAGCTCGTACGTTCTGTCCGATAGAGCAGTCGTATCTATATGTAATGCAATAGATGAAATTACAAACACACTCATTTCATGATAAAGTTGTAGTCTACAAATAGCAACACAACTTAGTATATGGGCAATCGTTTATAGAGTAGATAACTAACTTTTCTAACTACACAAGGCATCATGATCAACAGCACAAAAGAAGTTCACTAATCTTCATAACAAGTGGTAGTTGTTTCCTATAGCAAGTAAAACATGGTTTGCTAATAAATCAACCACTCAGCACACATTCAGTAGTAAAATCAGAAAAATTACATCAAATAGAAGGTAATCAGAGTCATCTACCCTACAAATTTCATACCAAAACATGCAGCCATTTATTCAGACAACTCATAGAACAAGATTGAATTATACAGGTTAGACCAGACTAACATAGAAGCTATAAATTTAACAGGAGGGCGACATAGAGATAACTTAGCTACTGTACATTTTTCAAGATTTAATCTACAAATAATTTATTCTGAGAAAATAAACAATACTGACAGAAAACTAATAAGATTCATTTGTAGATTCTGTTTTTTTCATGAACTGGTGCTCAAATTTTATAGACAGTAACGTATGACTAAAAAAGGCTCTAAAAAAATTACCAGGATTTTCTAAACAAGGAAACTATTTAACATAATTAAAGCTCACTTAACAAGTATTTAATCAAAGAAATAGCTAAACAGAAGGAATGACCACGAAATTTTAATACCAACACTAGGGTCACATGAACATCCCACCATAAAACTTTCACAGCAAGACATGGTTTGAATCATCAGTTAAGAAAAAGATAAAAACAACTAGCATTTAAACACTAGTAACACAAATCTATATTTACAGCAAAAACTTTCAACTAACACCCTATATATTATGATTCTACTGCAAAGATCTCTTCAAGAGGATTCCAAAACATTGAGATTTATATTTTTCTGATTTTTCTATGAATTTCTATGGAATTTCAATATTTGTAACAAAAATAATAAAGAAGTCCCTGCTGACACTACTCACATGAGTCTTAGGCTATGCAGGTAACCCCCTGGGTTTCTTTAAATTCTAGCAGGGAGATCCCTGGTCGTGGTCAGAGAGGGGGCGGGTGGTTTGACCGGTGATTCCGGCGGAAGGGGTCATCGGCAGCGAGGAATAGGGGGTGGAGGAGCTAAAGGGGACCAAGGCGAAGCTCTGGGTACCCTTGGTTTGCGAAGAGATGGCTGGAGGTGGGTGGTCCAAGGCGGACAAGGACGCGGTGGCGGAGGCGCTCGTCGGCGGGGGTGTTCCGGTGGTGGATGGTCGACGAGAAGTGGTCAGGAAGATGCGCGAAGGTGAGGTGGAGCTATTGGAGGGGTTGGATTGAGCGGAGGAGGACCGGAGCTATGAGCTCCACGGTGAGCAGGCGGCGGCGGAGCTCTGTGCGGTGGCGGTGGCGTTCTGGGGCGTCGGAGTAGGGAAAAAGCGAAAGAGCTCTCGGATTAGCTTGCTGGGGTACTTGTAGTGCTCATGCGCGCACGAGAATGAGGGCCGGGGCTCTGATTTGGGCTTGCCACGGCAACGGCGAGGTGGCGGCCGGCGGGTCGATCTAGGCGCGTGGCAGAGCAAGGAGAGGCACAGCGCGAAGGCAAAGGGCGGTGGAGGAGGTCGGGCGCGACGTGTGGAGCGGTTCTGCAAGCAGGAGGTGGCCTCCCGGCCGTTCCACAGCGACGGGCGGCGCTGCACAGCGGCGGCGGCCAGAGGAGCAGAGCAGGCAGGCAGGCTAGAGGAAGGGGAAAGTGGACTTAAACGCAATTTCAGAAATTTCATGGACCCAACTGTAAACCAGCAATAACTTTTAATGTAGGGCTCAAATGAAAAAGTACCCAACATGAATGTTGTTCAACTTTTCAAGATCTACAACTTTGATGTTGTGCAAAAATTTATTTGATCAAAGGTTTAAGAGTTTTTTTTTGAAAACATAAAGAGAATTTGAATTCAAAGGACTTTTGTCTTTTTCAATGCAAATTCACTTTAAACTTAAACTGAAATGAAAGATTTCCTACCAAGCAATGATTACACTACAATTTGAAAATACACCCTCCACAAAAACTATAATCACACATCCTATTCAAATAAAACTATATAGTTGACCTTAGAACAATTCCTAATTACACAAAGGTTCTTAAAATTTTAAAATAGGCCCTTGCTCAAATAAATTCACACATGAAGCATAAGAAATAAATGTAGTTTTATTATGTAGAAACCTAGGGTGTCACATACGGCGCCTTTCTTCACCACATGACCCCGAACTCCTTCGCTCACCTCAACCTCTTCATGTGGTTGTTGAAGACCTGCCGCACCGTCCCGACCCCTGAGAACTTTGTTCGGGTGATGCGAGTGCATTATTAGCCCTAGTACGGGTGATGTGAGACCATCTTTGTGCGAGCGTCTGATGGCAAGTCAATGGAGTTGGAGCCCTAGTACGGGTGCTACACCTTTGCTTTCCAGCAAACTGCTCCCTGTCCCATGGGAGCGTCGAAGAACAAATGGCCAGGGGATTGGTCATCGTACTAGTTCTATCACAAGGTGCCCCTCGATCCCGCCACAAAGCGCCACCCTCTGGTGATTCGTAAACTTGGCAATCTGGGCGACACCCAAAAGGTGGACGTGGACCGCGTGCCTGCTAACGAAGCGTACCTGACAATTCTTCGCGGGGTGTCAAAGGTACTAAGCATGCGTGACATCACTGAAGTGTTCGTGGCGTGCAGGTGCTTCTCCGTGAGAGGTGGGTGGACTGTGTCCTCATGGGCTCTGGCGGAGAAGGAAGCTTACGGGCTTGCTATGCCCAACTTCAGTGAAGTCTTCGGGCTTCAAAAAGAACATGAGTTTTTTTATATAATGAAGACCTGAAAAATCTGTCTTTGGCTTGCAGAGGTTAATGCAACGGAGGTGGAGACCCACACCGACGAGATCCTTGGTCTTGTGTCTGGGACAGAGTATGATCTGTTGTTGATGAAGCTCGCTGGCATGCGGGGAAATCGAATGTTCGCCTTCTTCGAGATCGAGGCCCCGCAGCACTCTGCCGAAGCCCAACTCGCCGCGCAGAAAGCAGCGAGCAAGACCGGTGGTGCGGGTGGCACCACCACCATGCTCGAGAATAAGAAAAGGAAAAAGGGGGGTTCTGGCCCTGGAGGAGCGAAGCACACGAAGCTTCTCTACTTTCTGTCTTCGTCGCCTCTTCGCAGCACTGGGGACTCCGAGGACGACGGGGGCAAAGGGAGCCCCACCGCCACTGCTCTGCCTCTTGTCACCGCTCGGCCTCTCTCGGCCGTCGCTCCTACACCGAAGCTGCCTCTGGTCTTGGAGTACAGCGCGATGAAGCTGGATAGCGACGATGAGCTCACCCTCGAGATCCAATCCGCCTTGGCGGCCACGGAGCCCCGTGTGACCACCTCGCCTGCAGCCCCTTCATCCTCCAAGTCGGCTTCTTTGGGCTTGTCATCGTCATCCAGCGGCGAAGACGTTGAGGGGCACGGGTCGGGATCCAAAAGGCGAACCCCTACCTCTGGTGCGGAGGCGAAGCTTCCCGAATCCGGGTCGGCCGGTTCAGCCAGTTGAAAACCCGCGGCCTCTACTTCAACGGAGAGCAGCAGCTACCACGTGAGCACCTCCAACCCTGTTAAGGTGGCTACTGCTCTTGGGATGCCGGAGGCAAGGCTGATCGGAGGCAACATCGTTGGAAGCCTCCGGTTCTAAAGCAGCGATCGTGAGAGGAGGTTTCTTGCCGAAGCTGGCTCCTCCTTCAGTTTCCCCCTCATGGAGAGGAGTCTGATGGCCTCCGGAGTGAGCCAAATCCTTCAGGACGTCGAGGACCTCTTCTTGAAGGCCTTCGTTGCTTCCCGCTGTGCCTCCCGCCAACTCAGGATTGAAGGCCTTGGCACGCAGTTGGCGGGAGTGGAGGAGCGCCTGGCCAGCCTGGAGAAAGAGAAGGCTGCTCTTGAGGAGGCTCACGCCGCTATGCGTGCCAAGGTGAAGAGCAATGTTGAGGTGGCCGAAGCCGCCCGTCGGGATGCTAGCGCTGCGGAAGAGGCGAAGGCCAGTGCTGAAAAGACCAAAACAGAAGCCGAAGAGGCCCGGAAGCTTGCCGAGGATGCGCGTGCCCGCGGGAAAGACACTGTCCAGTGATGGTGCACCATTATTAGCTCCGTGTCAGATTTGGTGAAAGCTGATATGCACTCCCTGTTTGGGAAGTTTGGCCTCGATCCCCCGGATATGTCGCAGGAGGAAACCGTTGAAGTATCGGAGCTCTTCCGCTGGATCTGTGCTTCCTTGGCGATGGCCAGGTCTAGAGCGGACTTCAAGTGCGAGCTCTATGCTACGGTTGCGGCGCGGACACTTAGCGCTGCTGTCTGTCGTTTCCTTCCGGCGGAGAGCAGTAGCTCGTCGACGGGCATTCTGAAGGCTCAACTGCGGCTTGTTTGGGACGCATCTTTTGAGTGGCCTCCGCTGGACTCCTTGCGCCCCGAGTCCCTTCCTACTCTACCGAAGAACATTGCCAAGAACTTCACCAAGTACTTTCATGAGAAAGGCCGGGGAAGTCGGGTGTTCTCCTTCTTTGAGATCGAGGCCCCGTAGCGCTCTGCCAAAGCCCAGCTCGCCGCACAGAAAGCAGCGAGCAAGACCGGCGGTGCGGGTGGCACCACCGCCATGCTCGAGAAGAAGAAAATGAAAAAAGGGGGTTCTGGCCCTGGAGAAGAGAAGCGCACGAAGCTTCTTGACTTTCTGTTTTCGTCGCCTCTTTGCAGCACTGGGGACTCCGAGGACGATGGGGGCAAAGGGAGCACCACCGCCGCTGCTCCGCCTCTCATCGCCGCTCGGCCTCTCTCGGCCGTCGCTCCTACACCGAAGCTATCTCTGGTCTTGGAGTACAACGCGATGGAGCCGGATAGCGATGACGAGCTCGCCCTCGAGTTCCAATCCGCCTTGGTGGCCACGGAGCCCCGTGTGACCACCTTGGCCGCAGCCCCTTCATCCTCCAAGTTGGCTTCTTCGGGTTTGTCGTCGTCATCCAGCAGCGAAGACGCTGAGGGGTGCGGGTCAGGATCCAAAAGGTGAACCCTTGCCTCTGGCGCGGACGCATCTTTTGAGTGGCCTCCGCTGGACTCCTTGCGCCCCGAGTCCCTTCCTACTCTGCCGAAGAACATCACCAAAAACTTCGCCAAGTACTTTCATTTGAAAGGCCGGGGACTCGTTGACCTAGAGCTGGAGCGTATGAAAGATCAGGTGCCTCTTTGCTTTTCTCAGAGTTGAATCATTTTGTTTTCCTTCTTATGACTGACAAGTTTCTATTTTCCCAGATCCAAGAAAAAGCGGAGATCTTCACTCGAGGTTTACATGGCGAAGCTGATGCTAGCAACTTGCGCAGTGGTGCTCCCGGAAGTGGTGGACATGAGGCCCCCGGTCATGGTGAAGGCGGAGCTCCCGGAGAGCAAGAGGGCGGCGCGTCGAAGTGTGGTGAGGTCCGAGTGATTTTGTTGTCTTTGACTGTTGTGCTTAAACAAAAATGTTATTATATCTAACACCTTCGGTGTCTACGCAGGACCCTGTGTTGACCCCTGCGCGGATTATCGAAGGTACAATTCCATGGCGTCTAAACCATGGGAATTTTTATGTTTCTGGTTTAACTTGGGAGAAAATCCACGCTCGTCACCCTTGGCTTTTGTTCGAAGACTTCTGGTCTGACCGGAAGCATATATATGAGTACCACAACACTGATACAAAGCGATTTTTCATTGAATTCCAGCGTGATCCTGAAAAACATGCTGAGATCTTGGCCGAGCGCTGGCTTCGCTGCGAGATAAAATGGCTTCTGGACACCGATAGGCATTATAGTGCGCCCATGGGCCTTCTGGAGCCGAAGCCGGAGCCTGTGGAGGAAGTGCTAGCGCCGCATGAATTTATGTATCATCGTAAAGGAATTTTTGACGAAGTGTCCGCTTAATGTTGCATTGCCCTTGCTTGCAGGGGATGATTTTGAAGCGTTTCTTCGTCGAACTGCCGAAGAGATATTAGATCACGCGGTCCGTGAGGTCATATCTGACTTGGACCACAATATCTTTGATGAAGAAACCTCAGATGTATCTGTATGACTTAAATTGTTGTATCTTCTTCGCCTTCGTGCGAAGTGTATGTTTGTATCTTCTTCGCCTTCGTGCGAAGTGTAAGTTTGTATTGTAACACAAACCATGCTTTTGTATATGCAATGAATGTATTCTTCTTTCCTCGTCTACCCTTCGACTGTGCAAAAAATATATGTTGCGAAGCGCCACTCCCCCCCCCCTTTGTGCGGTCGAGAGGGTGAACGTATTTTGTTTTGTTCATTGACGCTGTTGACGAGCATGGATTGGTTTGCGAAGCGCCACCCCCCTCTTCGCTCGGCTTGCGGGGGTGATGAATTTTTGTGTGTCTTCGACCTTTTCCCGACAGGGCTTCCGCCTTAGGCTTTCGCACATAAGGACTTTGTTAGGGGGCCTTCTGCTCTTTAGCCAGAAAAGGTCGCGCCTAGCCTTCTGCTTTCGTGCGACAGGACTTTCCTGCCTTAGGCTTTACGCTCATAAGTACTTTTTCTACCTTAGGCTCTTCGCCTGTAAGGACTTTTCTGCCTTAGGCTCTTCGCTCTTAAGGACTTTTCTGCTTTAGGCTCTTCGCTCTTAAGGACTTTTCTGCCTTAGGCACTTTGCTCGTAAGGACTTTTCTGCCAACCTCATTCTATGCGAAGAGGATCTCTTATTTAAAATATTCGGAAGTGAAGCTAAGGGGTGCGAGGCCACAATTTGGCATTATGCACCGTGCTTACTTCTTTCAAGCGTCATCGCTTTTTTTTTGCCGATGACTCCCCTCTTCGCTTGGCGAAGAGGGATAGACGCTTCGGTACCTTCAGAATATACCTGTGCCTATGAGATTTCTTTTTTGCGGGGGCCTTGCTTATATTTCACAAGGGGTTTACACAGGGTTCCCCATGGTGGGTGCCAAACTGTTGGTGTAGAGTGTCTCCGGATCGGACGAACACTACAACAGTAAGGAAATGCGCTCTCGGCGAAGATAATGACTCAAGGACAAGTAGGAAGGCTTCGCTCAATCGAGCAAAATTCTCTCTCTCTCTCTCTCTATTCAATGTGTCCCATCAATGTACAGCGATCCGGGTATTTATACGTGAAGGTTCACCTACCAATCCCCACAATTTACACCTTAATACCCTCTAATAACTATATTCTTGGAATATTCCATGGACAAGGCCGTATTTTTATATCACATAGTGGATCACAGCTGGACTCTCTACTGTTCTATGGGCCCAGCCTTGTACGTCATCGATTGCCAGCCCAGTCTTCGCTACCTTCGGGAGCGTCGCCTTCATGGAAGCCCTCAGGCCTCTGCCCGAGGGCTTCGCCTCTCCACATGGCTTTGCTGGATGTCTTCGCCTGACGGCCTCGGTCCTTCACCTAGCTTCACCAGATCTCTTCGCCAGATGGCTTCGGCCCTTCGCCTAGCTTCGCCAGATTTCTTCGCCTGACAGCTTTGGCTCTTTGCCTGGCTTCACTAGATCTCTTTGCCTGATAGCTTCGGCACTTCGCCTGGCTTCGCCGTCAGACCCAAAAGTCTAGGTTGGTGACTGATCTTCACTTTGACTCCGACGGTCCGCGGGCCTTCGGTCGATGGCCGAAGGTGGCGACCCCAAGAAAGAGCTTGCTGAGATTGAAAAAAATACACCTCCTGCCAATGAGTCTTCTGATGCTAAACCGAAAGGAATTAAATTGAAAGAAGGTATTTATCTTACTACTAATTCTGCCGCTGCTGAGCTTTGTGATAACCATGATGCACCTTGCTATACTATGCTTTGTCGATATGTATCTTCCACACGTGATCCTATGTCTTGTACTTTGCATCCTGTTGTCACTATCCTTTTGCAGGAGATTAATGATGGGATGGAGTCGAGGACGACTCCAACTCAAGAAGGGGAGGATGATGAGGACATCTCCATGTTGGACACGCTCATGCCATGGTCTTCCCCAAGTTACAAGTCGTCACCAACTCGGTCATCGCGTTCGTCTCAGATTCAGCCGACACCCCTGCACGGTTTTGGTGATATCTCCCTTATACGGCGTCCAAATAAGGTGATCTTGGATGTGTTGGAATAGTAACAATGAGACACTTCTTTTACTTCTGGTCCCAGCTCTAGAAACCTCATGCATCATTCTGCGTGATCAGAGAAAAGTGTTGTGTCATCTATTTTGGGACTTTTCAGGATTTGTATCGTATTGGGCCTTAAGCACATGTTGTGGGCGCCCCCTGGTCGCCCCTAACCCTACCTCACCCCTGGTCATTAAAGCTAAGTAGCCGCCACCATTTAGACTTGGGTTTTGTTTGGTCTTGTGATTTCCTTCGAGAAACAGACATTGCATCGTTGTATCTGTGGCGACAAGTCCTTATACATTGATCCAGGGCCCCCGTTTTTGATCTCCTCCACTGTGTCGATTAGTCCTTTGGAATCGAGTTCTTGAACCTGTTGGGTATTTTAACGATGCGAATAAATCTGCAAGTGCACGGATACCGTTGTAGCTTTCACCCGTGAGTATTCAAGGGTATCATATCCACAAGGAACATGTGTGCACTAACTCCTAACTTAGTCAGTCCAAGGACACACCAAGGGTAGTTGGCATGACTGGAGAGGATTCCTGTGGTAGCACTAAGGTTGAGTTAAAGGTCAATCTCTCGAGTATGACTCGCTTGGAGCACCGGCTTACCACTGAAATGGTCAGGAGACTCCGGCCAATGGCTCTACGCTATATCCGAACATGGAGGGCTACTAAGGACTAATAGGGCTGTCACCACCTGCGGCCTACCTCACAGACCGTGGGATATAAGGCAAACAAAGATAACCCTTAGCCTAGACACCACGTCTACACTACTGATTAATACTATAGCAACCTACGACACTCTGTATAAATACAGAGCGATGAACCCGCGAGTAAGAGAACTGATCTCACTCACACAAAAGTACTATGCAGGACAGGAATCACAAATACTAACTTACTCATACTGAAGGAAGCCAGTATCCGTAGAGGTACAAGTTGGAGAAGAGTGCCGACAGGCCGGCGCCCCTCCGAACTACTCATCACCCTTCTGCTATTCTAAGCACTAGCCTAGGCAGTGCCTCACCTTTGCAATGGAGCACAAGTTCTACATGATGGTCGTGTGTTTTGAGGGGGGCTCTCCTCCTCCTTACATAGCCTCTCCAAGGGTGGATCCGTAGTTAGACTTGTGAGGTGGTACTATGCATGTCCGGAGTAGATGTAGGGGAGTCGTGGAAGACTGCATGAGAAAGTTGGGTCATTTTAGGCCTAGTGGGGGGTCGGGCGACCCAGGGGGTCGGCCGAGCCCAAATGGCGCTCACTCGGGCCTGTCTTATTCTAGATAACTGATAGGTGGGCCCTAGTGTTGATCCTTGGGTGCATCTTGCTTGGCACGCCCGTTTCATCTAGTTTGTGGGCCCTTCTTGTAAGTGAGATGTAGGATAGGATCTTTTATGCATTCTTGTGGTGTCTTCTATGTGTTTTCCTCTTATCTCATACTTGTGTTCCTACAATCAGCAATTCACTAACACTTGTGGAATTTGTCAGTAATAACTCCTACCACTACTGCTAGTGTTCAATCTTTAAGACTTTATGCAGGAGTTGATGGCATTTATTTTGCAATTAACAGCCGTCAACAGAACCCCTCTTGTGATTCGCTTCATTCATACTTGCAATTATCAGATTGTGTGTTTACCCTTTCTTGCTTGTGTTCTTCGATTCGCTTGCAGGAAAAGCCTTCTTGGTGAGGTCAATCATGTTGTGCTTCATTGATAACCAATGGAGCAGTGGTGTAGCGGTTGCAGGGTTCAAATCTTGTAGATTTGAAGCCGGATCGTCAATGTCGAGATCTCCACAAATCGAACGTACTCTTACCTCTCGGAAGATTGGTGTTGGCGGTTGATTTCTATGATTTTTACTGCCAACATTTCTCTAGAATTCATGACATGAGGGCCAACACAAACTAAATTTGACTTATATTAACGAGTTTCACAAGTTTTGTTGAGTATTTGAATGCAGGAACTCAGTGTGCAAAAATTGGCTAAAACGGGAGAAATCCCAGGCCGGCCGACCTATACCAAGGGTGTTTCATGTTCATCTTTGGTCAGAGTGCTCACGAGTGCAAATGCAAGCCAATCCAATATGGTTTCATACAAAATACACAAACCAAGACTGAAAGGCTTGAGCCATGATAAGATGGGTCCACATGCAGTACTCCAACTCAACCGCAAGCCCGAAACAGTCTATGAGAAGAATATGCAACCATTGATCAACACGTCGGTGGATCGGAGGGCCGAGAAGGGACAAGCCCGGGCCGGCTGGCCTAGGCTAGGCCGCCCGGCCCCTTAACTGCAGCGTTGGACCAACACAACCACTACCTACCTCCAGGAGTGATCAGGAGCGTTCACATAAAGGCGGTGGAGATCCTAGGCCGGCCGGCCTCACCTTTTCGTGCCACGTGTGCAGCCTTCAAGTGGAAGATTCACAACCGCCATGCATGAGTGGACAGGTTGGCCTTCAAGCTAAGCAATCATAGCTTTGCTTTCAAGCTAAGCCAACCTTAGCCTAGCTTACAAGCTAAGCAACCCCCCTTGGAGGGCTATAAAAGGCAGCCCACACCCCCACTCTCAACACACCATTTGGAGAGGAGAAGAGCCTGAAAGAAGGTGTAGTCCATCTTAGAATAGGGACAGTGTGAGGTGAGAGCTTTGGTGAAAGCCAAGCTAAAGGAGCGGTGCTGAATTCTTTCAGCCTTACTCCACTTTTGTAAGCCACCTCGGAGGAATGAATTATCTTTGGAGTGAAGTTCCTCATCTCTCGTTGGTATCTCGCTAGTCTTTCTCTTTACTTCAGTTACTTGTTTACTTTCTATCAATGGTCTGCGGGGTCCCTAGTTTGCGTAAGTAGCAAGTTCTACTTATCTGAGAGTGCTCTCTATCTTACCGGTAGGTAGGAGTACGTAACTCGATAGTTGTAGGCATGGTGCCTAAACTGGGTTAGTTACATAGGGTTGTGTTCCACCCCACGGTACCGTTGTGGTAGGCGGTAGGTGGTGACAGCCCTATCCGTCCCTTGTAGTCCACCACGTTCGGGCATTTTCATAGCAGTAGTGCCGACTGCCGTTGGACTCCCTTCTCACCCCAGTCTGAGTCCTTCCCTGAGGCTGCCGAAGCAGATCAAGATAGTTTAGTTGCAAGTCTTCTAGGTAACGAGTTAGCTAACCGACGTTAGGCCCTCTACCCACTTACCTCTCTTCCCCCGGTGGGTCCGGTTGAACTAGTTCTAGACCTAGTCGAAGCTTACCATTCCTTGGATTCGATATCCCAGGTATACTCCCTGGTGAAAGCTACATCGGTCTCTGTGCACTTGCGGAGTAATTCGTATAGGCTAAGGAGTGCCAACAATCGGGCCTAGTCCTCATCATAACCTATAAAGATAGTAAAGCAACCATGGCACAACTCTATATTATAAATAGTGTTGACGCAAAAATCAACACACTAGAATCTGAAGGCACTGTTCGCCAAGTTTCAGAAAGTGTACCAAGCGTGCTAGTCAATTTGACTTGTAAATTGACAAGAAAACAAAGATTGTTAAATCTAAGAGCGTATCGGCTGATTTTCCGAATATCTCTCACACAATGTATCGACAGACTTTGCTGATACAGAAAACGACAAGATATAATTAATGCGTGTAGAAAGCGAGTCTATGTATCGGCCGGTCTAGCCGATATGGAAAATGACAAAATCGGCTCAAAGCAGCCAATTGAACGTGCGTTACAATATAAAAGCTACGAATGTGTAACTTGAATAAAACTACTTGAAAACACCCAAAACATATATAAATCGGCTTTATGATATCGCTATGATATTGTTCAAGATCACAACCGATTACACGTGTTTCAAGATAGATGAATCTGATAAAAGCTAAAAATACAGAAAAAACCTATAAATCTAGCAAATATCGATAAATTGTGAATAAATCTAAACGAGAAAACAGCGATGCGCCTGAGATCAAAGCCTAGACAAATTCGAAAACTTTTGAATAGATCTGAACAAAGCAACAGCGGTACGCCCAAAAGCTAAAGCTCATATTTACTCGGTAAACGAACACTTACCAGCAAATCAAGTCACTCGAATGTGAGACGTCCTTGATCAACTTGGAAGAACTCGCCAAAAAGAGAAAATAGCGAAGTCGCCGACAAAAAAGTAAATTGCGAGGAAATTGTAAAGAGCTGTTGCATTGGATGTGTATCAATCTTTCTCGGTCCCGTAAAATTGGTATTTATGGCCCTTCAAATAGGAATATTCTCCTGGCCTATCAGCTGCCATTTAATCTTGACACATGTCAAAAAAATGATGTCAACACATACCCCCAGTTTCGGAGTAATATATTCGTTGCTCCGAAATTAGCCTCAGTCATGATTACTATAACACCCGGTTTATAAAAGGACATAAACCAAGCAATCATATACATGCCAGGATTAAGTCACACGTATATACAACAGAATGAACAGTATATCACAGCACATATCACGTAAAAGATATAATAAAGTGAGTACGAATGTTATTTATTACATTAATGACAAAAGTCTGATACAGAGGAAGCGTAAAGTACAAGTACGAAACTCGGAAGCAGGGCGCCACACCACTCTGTAACACCCGGTTTATAAAAGGACATAAACCGAGCAGTCATATACGTGCCAGGATCAAGTCACACATATATACAACAGAATGAACAGTATATCACAGCACATATCACGTAAAAAGACATAATAAAATGAGTACGAATGTTATTTATTATAATAATGACAAAATGTCTGATACAGAGTATGCGGAAGCGTAAAAACATATACGAGAAGGTCTCGGAAGCAGGGCGCCACAGGGTCGTCAACTGGGAGACGAAACGCCTAGAAGTCCTCGTACTCCTGGTAGCTCTGGGTGAACTCCCTCGCCTCGGCAGGAACTGAGCAGCAGTAGCGTATCCAAGAGGAAAAAGTAGAGAAGAGGCAAGAGTGAGTACACAACTTGTACTCAATAAGTATAACACAAACTATGAGGCTCTAAGGTTGGCTGACTGACTGCATTAGCTTTTAAGTCTTGGTAAATTTTATTAAAGCTATTTACTACAAGTGGATGAATTACCATAAACCCAGTTACATAGTAATTAATCAAAATTAATCATGTTACTACTGACAACCAAACCGAAACCACCAAGGTAACCCCGAGAGGCACCCCCCTCGTCGGAAGGAGATAACCCCACTAATCAAAAGGAGGATCTGGGCCGCTCATGACCGTGAGGACGGCTAGTATACCAGTTTTACACTCTGCAGAGGTTGCACATCTTTACCCACAAGTCGTGAGCTACGCTAGTTGTTCATCACACTTCCTTAGGTGAGATGACTAGCAAACTCACTACGAGGCCTTTACAAAGAATCTCGTTGGTAGGGAGTAACCGCGAGGGTGGATCGGCAACTATGGAGCAGGTCTAGTGGGCGTCAAGACACGAAGCACAGATGAGGCCACTCAGCACGAGGGCCATAAAAGCTTACCGCCCCTGCCCCGCAGGTAAGTTAGTCCAAACCAAAAAGACCTAATTATTACGCCAAGACCGTCCCATTCCAGTCTTGTGGTAGCGCTGTTGTCCCAGGTTGTCGCTCTATGAACTGGTCCTTATGGAGAGTGGCCAACTAAGCACTAAGCACCGTCCTGGCCCCCTAAACCATGTTTCTAACAAAACATATTTTAACGGGACGTGAGCCACCCAAGCACGGAGCACAAAGGGCCACTCCCAGAATTAAGTTGCATATACCATTAATCAAATTAATTAAAAAGGACCATTATGTGTTATAGCGCGGCACCTAGCACAACTAACCAAAATGCAACCCAACGATATATATAAAGGATATAAAGTGGCTAGGAAAGTCCTTATAGGCATACAGTATTAAAATGCAGTATGAAATTATATTTAAAAGTGATAGGTTGTTCATGTTATACTTGCCTTCCTCGTACTGCTCCTGCTGCTGCTCAAACTTGTCGGAAGATGGCTGCTCTGGGTACTGGTACTGGGGCTCCTCAGATGGATCAACGTCTACTCACGAACACATGGCCAAAAACAATGCACAACAATAAGCATACAAGCAAACACTAACAAAAGCTAAGAAACAGTACATCAGTACATAAAAACAGCACACTAAACTAGTCTGAAACTATTCTACGCGTTACAACAATCGCGTGGAAATAAAGAACGCCTAAAACGGAGCTAAAATGCAAAATCTAGGCTAAAAACAAGATCCAGGGACCTATTTGTATGAAAACTGGAGTTCCAGGGGGTTTCTGGGCAAAACCGATGACTAAAACATAATTAAACTAAAACTCTGGGGTCTAACTCACAAAAAGGCAGGGGCTGGACGGCGGGTTCGAATACTGGAAAGCGCAGGGGCCCAAGTGCTAAAAACTGGGCCTCAGTGCAAATAGTTTTACACTACTATGGACTGCGGGTTGAATATAGGATAGATCCGGGTCTCTTTAGCAAAAATTACAGGCCGAAGACATATCTTCAGATCTGATCCATTGGATCGAGATCTGAGGGCTCTGATTCGATGGGATCTACATCTAATCTTGTGCATTGATCTCAGATCGAGCGGCCAGGACCCAAAACACGCGCAGGGCGGCGGCGCCGGTCGCCGTTGACCAAACTCCGTGGCGGCGCCCCTCGGTTTCTCGCTGGAGTTTGCCAACTCGGCAACCCAGGGCCCTATTCGACTCGGTTTTGGATCCGGAGTGGTGCGCGTAGCCTCGTGAACACCACTACGGGCTCGGGCCAGGGGTGCAGCGCGGTGGAGCGACAGGCAATGGCGGAGCGGGGCACAGCTACTCCGATGAGCCATTAAGCGCGGTACAAGGGGAAGAAACGGAGGGGAAAGGGCGCTGGAGCGTTCCATACCACGGCGTGCAGACTAGGGTGTGTGCCGGTGCAGGAGTGAAGCGGCGGAGTAGAGGTTCCACAGCAGCGTCGCGGCGGCTCCTAGCTTGGCAGATCGGTGGCGCACGGGGAGAGGCCACGTGGACGGCTCCTCGAGCGTCTGCTCCAGTGGCAGTGGCGCGGGGTCTTCCTGCGAATCAACCAAGTGGATCAGGATGGCCGGCCCAGAGTTGACAACGCAGAGCATCATCGAGGAGCTCACCATGGGCGTCCGGGCAGAGCTCCCACGACGGGGCGGCGTTGGGCTAGGTTTTGGGGAAAAATTGGGGTGGGGATTGGGTTCAGGGTGGTGCGGGGCGCGTTAAAAAGGCGGCAGAGATGATCCTCGGCGTGCGAGCCGTGGGAATTGCGGCGAGGGCGCTGCTCTGTGGGGAAAGCGGATCGCACTAACGGCGCTACGTGATCCCGGGGCTCGGCGCATAGCTTCTAGAAGGCGGGGCGAGCACTGGGCGGCTAGTTGGTGGGCCCGCAGAGGTCGGACGGTCCACGGGGCAGCGGGTCGCGTGGTGCTGCGATTCAGTGGGCCGCGGAGCTTAGGGAGGAAGAAAGGAAAGGAGGGAGAGGGCTGACTAGTGGGGTCACGGCGTCAGAGAGAGGAGGGAGGGGCGCGTGCGCTGGCGTGGACGCGTTCTGCGGGGAGACGGGCGAATGTGGGGTCCTGCTGGGCCGAGGCGGGGTGTTGCGGTGCTTGGGCTGAGCACGGGAGAGCGCGGGCCGGCACGTGGGAGCAGGCCCGGGAAGAGGGGGGAGCGGGCTGCGCGGGAGAAGGGAAAGAGGAGAAGGGTTGGGCCGGTAGCTGGGCTGCCTGGGCTGAGGCGGGCCGCAGTGGGTTAGGTTGGTTAGGGTGATGGGCTGGGTTGGGTTGTTTTGGGTTTTCTCTCTATTTCTCCTTTTCTATTTCTAGTTCAAACTAACACACAACTAGGTGAATTCAAATTCAAATTTGAATTCACAACTAGCACTCAAACAAATAAATTAATGCACCAGCATGAATGCAACACCAACAATTAAACCTATGATAAAATTTTAATTACTTGAGGAACAAAATGGGATTATATGCCATACTAAACACAATAAACCTTAGAAATTTAAATAAAGCCAATTAAATTTATTAAAAAGCTGAAATTTAAACTAGGGTGTTACAGACCCTACCCCCTTAAAGAAATCTCGCCCCCGAGATTTAGCTGGGCTGGCTAGCAAAGAGATCTGGATATGTCTTCTTCAGCTCATCCTCTCGCTCCCAAGTAGCCTCAGCTTCACTATGGTGACTCCACTGAACTCTGGACATCTTGATGCGCTTGTTCCGAGTAACCCTTTCTGATGTCTCCAGAATCTTCACCGGATGCTCAGTATAAGTCAGATCTTCCTGAACCTCTAACCCATCCAGTGGTGCCTGCTCCTCGGGTACACGCAGACACTTTTTCAGCTGAGATATATGGAAGACATCATGAACTCCAGAAAGACTGGGAGGTAACTCCAGGCGATAAGCAACTTCGCCTTTCTGCTCTAGCACCTTGAATGGGCCCACATACCGAGGTGCTAACTTCCCTTTGACATTGAATCGGCGGATCCATCTCATCGGAGACACCTTCAGGTACACATAATCACCAACACTGAAGGTCAGGTCTCTCCGTTTACCATCTGCATAGCTCTTTTGCCTGCTCTGTGCAATATTCAAATTTTCTCACACAGCCTGAACCATCTGCTCTGCATCTTCTACGATATCAGGGCCAAAGAGCTGCTTCTCACCAATCTGATCCCAATAGAGAGGAGTCCTGCACTTTCTGCCATACAATGCCTCGAAGGGGGACTTCTTCAGACTGGCTTGATAGCTATTGTTGTATGAAAACTCAGCATACGACAGGCACTTATCCCAACTAGTACCATACTGAATAGCACAGGCTCTCAGCATATCCTCCAACACTTGGTTGGTTCTCTCTGTCTGCCCATCTGTCTGAGGATGATAAGCGGTACTGAAGCGCAGCTTTGTATTCAACGAATCATGGAGCTGCTCCCAGAACCATGAAGTGAACTGAGATCCTCGGTCAGATATGATCTTCTTGGGCACACCATGCAAGCAGACAATCCGAGAGATGTACAACTCTACAAGTCTAGCACCGGAGTAAGTAGTGTTCACTGGAATGAAGTGAGCAACCTTCGTCAGACGATCCACTACTACCCATATGGAGTTGTACCCTTTCTGAGTACGAGGCAATCCAACAATGAAGTCCATAGTGATTTCCTCCCATTTCCACTCTGGAATCTTCAAAGGCTGTAACAGACCTGCTGGCCTCTGATGCTCAGCCTTGACACGCTGACAGGTGTCACAAATGGCCACGTACTCTGCCACTGAACGCTTCATACCATACCACCAGAAACATTCCTTCAGATCATAGTACATCTTCGTGCTGCCCGGATGAATAGAGTAAGCTGTATCATGGGCCTCACTCATAATCAACTTCCGGAGATCATTCACACCAGGCACGCAGATCCGGTTCTTGTACCACAAGGTACCCTGATCATCCTCTCTGAAATGAGGAGCTTTGCCTTTCTTGAGCAACTCACATATCTCCTACAGCTTCTCATCTTCTTTCTGATGCTGCCTGATCTCTGCCTCTAGAGTGGGTACTGCCTCAAATGCTGTACTCAAAGTATGATGCAAGAAGCCCAGACTCAACTGCTCAAACTCCTCGCATAACTCTGGAGGCATCTGGAAAGCAACGGCCATGTTGACATAGCTTCTTCTGCTCAAAGCATCTGCTACAACATTGGCCTTTCCCGGATGATAGTGAATCTCTAGGTCATAATCCTTGACTAGCTCTAAACATCTTCTCTGCCGCATGTTCAGCTCATTCTGTGTACCAGTGGTGACGAGACCCACCTTATTTCTGGGAACTACTCCAAGCAAGATGCCCAGAATGATCAGGATCAGTAGCAAGTGATACCAGTGTGCAGTGATCGTACAAAGCATGAGCAATCCAAGAAGGGACCAAAAGAGTACCTCCATGGTAGAGTTCACCATGTGTCAGCAGAAACCATTCGGGATGATAGTTCAGTCATTCTTGGTATGCTTCTAGTCAACTCTTTTCCAGCTTCAGTGTTGATAGATCCTCGTACTACACATTCTTTCATCAGCACGCAGTTTGCTGCTAAGCATGAGATATTGAAGCTTCCCATGAAAAAGAGAATGGTCGTCAAATCATCAGGAAAAGAGCAGATCTCCAGTTACATATGTCCTCGAGTCAGTATAAGGATATGCGAGGCAACCTTCCCTGAGAACCTTATTGTAATGGAGTCAACAGGAATCGACATCATTCTTGGTCAAGACTGGTCAGCTCGAAACAAACTTGTGATGCAGCCTACCAAAAGAGTGGTAAAGGTTCAGACCTCGTCAGGAGAGCAAATTGAGCATGAGTTTCAACATACTTCCAGCTCCAGACATGTGGGTACAAGAATCCGACTCAAGAGTGAGTAGAACTTAATCCCATCCTTGTTTCTCTTTGCTAGCCAGCCTAGAATCTCGGGATGAGATTCCTGTAAGGGGGTAGGATTTGTAACACCCTAATTTAATTTTCCTATTTAATAATAAATTTAATTGGTTTTATTTAATTTTTCTAGGATTTATTTTGTGTTTAGTTTGGCATTTAATCTAATTTTTGTTTCACAAGTAATTAAAATTTTGTCTAAGTTTAGATTTTGTTGTTGCATTCATGCTGGAGCATCTCTTTTATATGGTTGAGTGCTAGTGTCTTGAATTCAAACTCGAATTTGAATTCAAATAGTTTTGTGTTGAGAGTAATTAGAACCTAGGAAGGAAAAAGGAAAGAAGACCCAAAGCAACACAACCCAAAACTAGAAACCCAACCCAGCACACAACCCAAACCGGCCCAGCCCTTCTCCCTCTCACCCTCTTCCCGCGCGGCCCAACCCGCGCTAGGCCCAGCTCCCTCTCTCCCCCTCCCGCGGCCCAGGCAGCTCTCCCCGCTACGGCCCAAACGCGCGCGCCCTGACCTGCCCCACTTTGCGCGCCAGCCCAGTCACCCCGCGTCGCGCCCTTCACTCGGCCGCGCCCCCGGACCCACCTGCCAGCCTCTCCCCGCGCTCGCCCAGCGCAGACCGCTCGCGCGTTGCCCGCTCCCCCTCTGCCTGATAGATCGGCCCCACCTGACAGCTCCTCCTTCTCCCCGTTCCTCGCTCGCGCAACGGACCGGCCGAAATCTCCGGCCGAAACCACCGCGGCCTTCCTTCCCAAGCCCGGACCCCGAGATCTCCGGCCCGCCTCCTTTAAACCGCCCGCGATCCCCTGCGCCCTCTCCCATCCACCAGCACGCCCCAAACCCTAGCTCGTGCCGCCCGCCTTGCTCTGCCGCGCAGAGTTCCTGCGCCGCTGTTGGCGCTCATTAAGTACCCGTTTTATCCCTTGATTATCCTTGATAATGGCATGAATTCAATATCAAAATCACTAACCGTCCTAACCCCGGCCTAATTTTTGGTCATTTTCACATATGCACATATATTTTGGAGGAACTTCGTTTTTGCAGGTTTTTGGCCTATTTTGGAGCATGAAATGCCGAGGCCCGTGATCGAGCGCTAACACGGAGAAAGACGAAGGCCAAAGCCCAAAGGAAGGACCAAAGCCCATGTTGATTCGAAGCACATTCATGCACATCCATCCTCCAAGAGAGCCCAAAGGACCGAGCCCACGAAGATGAGATCAAGTTACTTCGGGATTGAGCAAAGCAAATGAAGATTTAAGGAAGGATTCCCTATCCTATCCTTTCCTCGAAGATATCTCCAAGATAAAAATGTCCAAAGGGGTGCAATCGTGAAGGACAGAAACTCTAGAAGATGCGAGGAGTCTACACGCCAAAGATGAGACCGAGGCGAGCCCGAAAAGGGGTAGGCCGGCCGGCCCAGCCCTTTTCTGAGGCAGTTTGCCTTCCCCTTCGACCGGTGGCTTCCTCGGCTTATAAATAGCTCGCACCTTATTCAACTCGAGACATCCATCCAACCAGAACTCGACGAAAACCTAGGTCCAAGACCGGAGGGAGACTACGGCCGCCGCAAGTCTTCGAAGTTGTTTAGGAGATGGCTTAGGCCATCCCTAGCCGCCATGGCCTCCCTGCGTGGTTGTGTCATGGTGGAGTTCATGAGCTAGTTGGAGTCGTCAATGGTGTATACGCGGTGGTGGCGATCCAAACAAATCTATTATGTGAGTAATGTCTTCGTGTCATCCGATCTATTTAGCGATCATGTCTCTCCTCTTTCGATTTCGTTCTTGCTTTGGGTGCGCTTATTCCTAGATCTATTCTCGAGATAGATTGCATGGGGTGTTCTTGTAGCTATGGTGGCTAGGAGTTCATACCGGATCTACCCAAAGGGGGTTCGACTTGCTTCAGGGTATCCCGTTGAAAAGGGGGGCGTCGTGACAGGCCATCTCCACAGAGTAGGTTGGGTATTGAGGGATCGGTTTGGAGGTTTTTATTTAAAGAGGCTTTGGATGAGATGCATGTTGAGCTTACTCGTTTAGCTAGAACTACAACTAGAATGCGTGTGATAGGTTTAGTCATGCCTTCGGTCATGCTTTATCCTTACCGATGTTCATGGATGAGATCAACCTTCGTACATCACTCATATTTATCAAAGGTTCACCTTTTATATGCAATTAATGCTTCATGTTAGGATAGATCCGTTAGATTAGATGGAAAACCCTAGTAAGTTCATTGTTGATCCACGGATTGATAAACCTTGGGGGAATACTCTAAGGGAAAAGCTACCACGAACCGTGCGCTTGCGGTATACAAATCGGGGGCGTTAGTGAACGTCAACAGCCGCCGTGCTTTCACCGCTCCGCTGCACCACAGCCACCACAAATCCCCGCCTTAGCTCCGCATCGATGCCCCGAAGCATGCCAAGCCCTTGCTCACGACTCCGAGGCCCTGCAGCACGGGGATTTCTCTTGTGCAGCACCACTGGTGAGCTCGTCCGCGCTGCAATCCCACGCCACTGATGCCGCTCCGTGCCTGCTGACCCCCGTGGCTCCCTCGCAGAATCTTCACGAACCGATCCGTGGAGTTCAGGAGCCGGGAGACGCCCTGCAGCTACCTCCTCCCCGAGCGCCGCCCTCGACTCGCCGCCGGTCCACGACGCCGACGCCCTTCACGGCCTCCCTGCTCGAGCCCGAGCCCGTTGAGCTTTAGCACCTCCTCCCGCCCCTATGCGCTAGTTTTGGTAGGCCGTAGCCCACTAGAAACCCCCGAACGGCCTGCTCCGGCGAGACCTCGCCGCCCAGAGCCGCCATCGTCGCCGAGCTCCAAGCTCCCAGCCCCGCAGCGCCCCGTTGAGTGCCCCAGTGGCTTACGCGTGCCACGGGCATGCTCTAGATCCAAGCCTCGATCCAAACCGGCCACGGGAATGCCGGATTGGGCATCTCCGGCGTGTCCGCCGCCGCGGAGCTCTACTCCGGCGAACAGCGCCACCGCCCCGCGCGCCCAGACGCATCGTGGCCATCCGATCCAGATCGAACGGCCCAAAACAGTTTCAGCCCAAGTCAACTCAGGAAGGTAATGGTCAGCGCCATAGTTTTTGCAAAAGAGACCCTTCCTTTCATATAAATCAACCCGCCGTCCTATCCTGTTCAAAACTATTTCCAACCAGGCCCAGTTTTTAACGTTTAAGCCCCTGACCTTATTAGATTTTGAACCCGCCGTCCAACCCCTATCCTTTTGTGCGTTAGACCCCAGATTTAATGTTTAATTATGTTTTAGTCCTCGGTTTTGCCCAGAAACCCCCCTGGAACTCCAGTTTTCTTACAAATAGGTCCCTGGAACTTGTTTTTGGCCTAGATTTTGTGTTTTAGCTCCGTTTTAGGCGTTCTTTATGTCCACGCGATCGTTGTAATGCGTAGAATAGTTTTAGACTAGTTTAGTGTGCTATTTTTATGTATTGATGTACTGTTTCTTAGTATTTGCACTTGTTTGCATGTATGTTTATGTTGTGTATTGTCTTTGGCCATGTGTTCGTGAGTAGATGTTGATCCATCTGAGGAGCCCCAGTACCAGTACCCGGAGCAGCCGTCTTCCAACATGAACAACCTATCACTTTAATTACAATTTCATACTGCATTTTAATACTGTATGCCTGTAAGGACTTTCCTAGCCACTTTATTACCTTATATATATCCCTTGGGTTGCATTTTAGTTAGTTGTGCTAGGTGCCGCGCTATAACATACTTGGTCCTTTTTAATTAATTTGATTAATGGTATATGCAACTTAATTCTGGGAGTGGCCCGTTTGAGGGGCTCACGTCTCGTTATAAAATGGTTTTGTTAGAAACATGGTTTAGGGGGCCAGCACGGTGCTTACTGCTGGGTTGGCCACTCTCCATAAGAACCGGTTCATAGAGCGACAACCTGGGACAACAGCGCTACCACAAGACTGGAATGGGACGGTCTTGGCGTAATAATTAGGTCTTTTTGGTTTGGAGTAACTTACCTGCGGGGCAAGGGTGGTAAGCTTCTATGTCCCTCGTACTGAGTGGCCTCGTATGTGGTATTCTTGACACCCACTAGACCTGCTACATAGTCGCCGATCCAACCCTCGCAGTTACTCCTTACCAACGAGATTCTTTGTAAAGGCCTCGTAGTGAGTTTGCTAGTCATCTCACCTAAGGAAGTGTGATGAACAACTAGCGTAGCTCACGACTTGTGGGTAAAGATGTGCAACCTCTGCAGAGTGTAAAACTGGTATACTAGCCGTGCTCACGGTCATGAGCGGCCCAGATCCTCCTTTTAATTAGTGGGGTTATCTCCTTCCGACGAGGGGGGTGCCTCTCGGGGTTACCTTGGTGGTTTCGGTTTCGTTTTCAGTAGTAACATGATTAATTTTGATTAATTATTATGTAACTGGGTTTATGGTAATTCATCAACTTGTAGTAAATAGCTTTAATAAAATTTTGCCAAGACTTAAAAGCTAATGCAGTCAGTCAGCCAACCTGGAGTCTCATAGTTTGTGTTATACTTGTTGAGTACAAGTTGTGTACTCACTCTTGCCTACTCTACTCTTTTTCCTCTTGGGGATACTCTACTGCTGCTCAGTTCCTGCCGACGCGAGGGAGTTCGCTCAGCGCTACTAGGACTACGAGGACTTCTAGGCGTTTGTCTCCCAGTCGACGTCCCTGTGGCGCCCTGCTTCCGAGTTTCGTACTTGTACTTTACGCTTCCGCTGTATCAGACATTTTGTCATTAATGTAATAAATAACATTTGTACTCGCTTTATTATATCTTTTACGTAATATGTGCTGTGATATACTGTTCATTCTGTTGTATATACGTGTGACTTGATCCTGGCACGTATATGATTGCTCGGCTTATGTCCTTTTATAAACCAGGTGTTACAATTACCCTTCTGCACCAATGCTCGAATTAGTATTTAGAGCGACTCCTCGTATCCCATGCATACGGCAAGCTAAAAACTCTTCTTTGCCCTCCACCTCTTGCTCTCTGTCCACATAATCTGAACACGACATTTCATTTTTTGTCTCTTTACCCCTGGCACATCCCCAAATAATTTCCGAGCAGAAAAATCATTCCTCCTTCGCTGATTTATCTTTCCTATTTGACTTATAAATAATAGTCATCAGCCAAACAATCCCAGCAAGCCTCCATCGGCCACAGTACTTACTGCTCCTCTCTTCTTCTCCAACCAAAAAACCCTAGTCTCTCCTCCTAGCAATGGCAAGCAACAAGCGCATCAGCGAGAGTTCTTCCAGCCAACCTCCGGCGATCTGTCGCCGCCACGGGTAATGTATCTTCTTCTTTACAACCAACCAACTCAATCCTTGACTAGATCTGATTCCAACCTTTCAATTTCACATAGAGACGACAAAATGCCATCTCCGGATTCCTCCAAACCGGAGAGCCCCTTCCACGGCGTCGACGAGGGCACCAGAGAGTACATTCGCAAGCTGCTTCAAGAGAAGGACGAGGCTCGCGATAACTACTCTGAGGAGACCAAGAGGTCTCATCGCCTCGCCGCTGAGTTGGAGGTGGCACAATCTGACTGGGCGGTCGTCCGCGCCCAACTCACCGCCGCTGACTCCTGAGTTGCTTGTAAGCTTCTCTCCTTCATGCAATAATTCTCCTCATCTCAACTTTTGTTTATGACCCCTTCTTCAGTTCTAGAGTGATAGGTTCAGGCCGTGCCGCCGCTGCCACCGCAATGAACACAGTGAACACATGGGGCGACACCATCGTCGCCCGCCTGCAGGACGTCCGCAATCACATCTGTGAAGTCGCCGGGCACCGGGTTCACTGAGGTGCCGCCGTCACCATTGCTGCGGTGCAAACCATGTCCGAGCGTGACAACAAGACTTTTCACCCAGTCTTCCCCGAAGGCGAGGAGCGGGAGGACTTTTATGAGCTCATCGATGATCTTAGTATAGTTGCCGATGCTGTGGTTGAAGAGGTTAGCTTGGACGCAGTGATCAGCAACGTCTTCGATGATGAGTAGATTAGGAGTAGCTGCAAATGTAATAGCCTAATTGGCCTTTTGTAAATATTAATCAATGAATTGGCTCCTCTTTTGGCTCTTTCAAATCAAGCGATGTACCACTGAAATTCTAGCAACAAACTTGACTAGGGCATTTTTCTTTTTGCACTAAGCGCGATACATATCATATCGGCCATGAAAATAACCGATGTATTTAAACCACCATCAGCTCTGTATTTTCATGCTAAAGGCAATATTTATCATATCGGCTCCAACCGATATTTATCGATTAGCTATGCATCTACCCATATGCTAGGATAAATATTTCCCATTAAGAGCTCTATAAAACTCTTCTCCTTCCAATGTTTCCAAAATATAAGCATTGCCAGGTACGCATCAATTTATTTTATATGGTCCTTCCCAAGTTGGCGACATTTTGCCGAGTTTGGAATCTTTAGTTCCTATCAGCAGAATTAGTTTCCACACTAGTTCCCCTTGAGCAAAGGTTTTTAACCTTTTTATCATACCATCAGCCTATTCTGGCTTTGTTTGCTTCAACATTTATGAAAGCTTTCAGCTGATGACTAGCCAAATCTTCCAATCCATCTTTCATCAATGTCAAATACTCATCGGCTGTCAACTGATCCTGGAACGTTACATGCTTAGAACCAAGTTTCAACTCCCAAGGAAGAACAGCTTCATGTCCATACACCAATTGATAAGGAGACACTTTAGTAGGCCCATGACAAGACATTATGTACGCCCATAAAGCTTCATTAAGCGTAGTATGCCATCGCCTAGGCTGCTCATCAATTTTCCTTTTAATCAACTTGATGACTATTGACGCTCCTTAGCGCCCCGATTTATATACCGCAAGCGCACGGTTCGTGTAGCTTTTCCCTTAGAGTATTCCCCCAAGGTTTATCAATCCGTGGATCGACAAAGAACTACCTAATGTTTTCCATCTAATCTAATGGATCTATCCTAACATGAAGCATTGATTGCATATAAAGGGTAAACCTTTAATAGATATGAGTGATATGTAAAGGTTGATCTCATCCATGAACATAGGCTTAATCATAGCAAAACCAAAGATATGACTAGGCCTATCGTCATCTAGTTGTAGTTCAAGCTAACGAGCGGATAAATCATGCATCTCAATCAAAAGCATCTTTAAACTCAAAATCTCCAATCCGATCCCTCGATACCCAACCTACTAAGTGGCAACGGCCTGTCACGACGCCACCCCCTTCAACGGGATACCCTGAAGCAAGTCGAACCCCCTTTGGTAGTTCCGCCATGAACCTCTAGCCACCATGACTACAAGATCACGCTAAGCGATCTATCTCGATAATAGATCTAAGATGAAGCAAACCCAAAGAGAAGAACGAAATCGAAAGAGAGAACATGATCGCTAATAGATTCGGAAGACATGATTATCATTACTCACATAATAGATTCGTTTGGATCATCACCACCATGTGCACACCATCGATGAATCCAACTAGCTCTTGAACTTCGCCATGGCACAACCACGCAGGGAGGCCACGGCGGCTAGGGTCGGCCTAAGCCATCTCCTAGACAACTTCGAAGACTTGCGGCGGCCATCGTCTCCCTCCGGTCTTGACCCTAGGTTTTCGTCGAGTTCTGGGTGGATGGATGCTTCGAGTTGAATAAGGTGCAAGCTATTTATAATCCGAGGAAGCCACCGGTCGAAGGGGAGGTCGAACCGACCTAAAAAAGGGCTGGGCCGGCCGGCCCAATGGGCCTAGGCCGGCCGGCCTGGCTCATTCCTTTGCCGTCTCGTGTCCTCCTTTCGCGTGCAGACTCCTCGCATCTACTAGAGTTTATGTCCTTCATGATTGCACCCCTTTTGACGTCATTATCTTAGAGATATCTTCGAGGAAAGGATAGGATAAGGAATCCTTCCTTAAATCTTCATTTGCTTTGCTTAATCCCGAAGTATCTTGATCTCATCTTCGTAGGCTTGGTCCTTTAGGCTCTCTTGGAGGATAGATGTGCATGAATGGGCTTCGAATCAACATGGGCTTTGGTCCTTTCTTTGGGCTTTGGCCTTCGTCTTTCTCCGTGTTAGTGCTCGATCACGGGCCTCGTCATTTCATGCTCCAAAATAGGCCAAAAACCTGCAAAAACGAAGTTCCTCCAAAATATATGTGCAAGTGTGAAAATGACCAATAATTGGGCCGGGGTTAGGACGGTTAGTGATTTTGATATTAAATTCATGCCATTATCAAGGATAAACAAGGGATAAAAGGGGTACTTAAGGAGCGCCAACATTCCCCCCATGCTTAAACCTTGCTCGTCCTCGAGTAAGTCCAGGAGCTTTGCTTATAAAGAAATCAGCGTTGCCCCTCAATGTCCTCTCTGCACTTAGTCATACATAACAAGACATATTGCTCTCTCAAGTATTTAGCATTTAAGTTCATGTTGTGACCGGCTACTTTTTCATTATGGAAGATAGACTAGCAATGAAAGAACAAGCCACAATAATAAATAAATGCAATGATCTCAAACTTAAGCAAACTTCAAACCTTTACCTTGTTTCATCATGAATAGTTTTCAAAAGAATGCATATCAAACATAAGTGAGGTTCTCTTGCAAAAGATCATGGAAATACTCATCTCATCAAGTTGCTCAAGCCTACATTAGATTGTTTTCAACCTATTCTACTCATATATAAAAGTGGAAGGCTTATGTGGAGCTTGGTAGGTAAAAACAATCCTAGCAAAACATTATATCTAAAATATTGTCAAACTAAGAGAGAGATCTAATGGAATTACCGAGACTAGTCAAAAAGGCCATTGGAAAATAATGTTGGAGAGGAGGAAAGATGAAACACACACATTTAGATAGGTGGACATGTGCAAGTGGCAAATGGATGATCCCGAGACACAAATGAAGTTCTCGTTATCGGATTGCACATGGTTGGAAGATTTAAGCATGGAATAGTTCTTCAAAGTAACTTAGAAAATTAATGAAGCCAAAAAGAGCTAAGGAGCATTTTATTCTTCTCTTTTTTTCTATCATTTTTCTATTTTCCTCTTTCTTTCTCTTTTTTTCTTTATTTTTGCTCCTTAGAACTTTTGATAACATAGAATACTTACCCAGCCATCCCCCCCATGCTTGAACGAATGCTCATCCTCGAGTATGAATAGTGGGAGAACCAACTAGCTAGGGTAAGTTTCTCAAATTCACCTTTTTCTTCGTAGAACCACTTGAATCTCGGGGGGCCTTGTCTCCCAAAACTTTTCTTTATATGATGCCCTTGATTCTTTTGATTCCGTCAAAATGATAATCCATACTCAAAGTGGGTTGTGGTCAAGGAGGTAATCACAAAAAGATATTTTTGGTTTATGGTGGATATCCAGCGAGGTTTGTAAGATTCCCGAAGTAGAAACTCACAATGCATGGATAAATAGGCTAGCAAAAAGGAGGTTACACAAAAAAAACAGAATGACCAGCTTCTTAGTCTTGTACCAAAGAAATCAATCTTAATCCAACTCATCAAAATATAAGTTTGCAATCTAAAGGTTTCATCATGAAAGAATATGTTTCTATAGGCTTTGGTAGGTAGAACTTTGCAAGAGATTCACAAATGTAGATAGCATAGGAATTAAGTTTTCAAATTAAACAACACAAGGTGTAAGGTCATTGGTAGACTTAAATCAAAGAGCAACATAAAATATGTGGGTTTAGAATTTAGTCATTTAACCTCCACAAATAAAAGAGCCGGTATTTAATCATTTTAATTCCATTTAATTGAGAGCAAATGGTCAAGTCATATACAAGATAGCGTAGGTAAAACAAAGCAGCAACTTCCATCATTTTTTCCATAAGCATAAGGCATTGCCAAAATGTATCAATGTGGTGAGCACAAAGTGATGGTGATCCTACACTTATTGAAAACAAAAACAAAACTAGGTTGTCCTCCTAGAAGCCATGTGATAGGTTGAGAGATATATACAAACGTTGCATCTATGGTTGAAGGCATATATGTACAAGCATTTAGAAAAACAGAGAGTTGAGGAAGAATTACCGTCCTTCTCGATGCTCGTAATGAAGTGTAGCGCGGCCTCCCCCATACTTAAGCATTGTGCTAAGCATGGAAGAAGAATCATGAGCATCTTGTGGCAACTGTGATTGTCTTACTCCATGAGATCTTTCTTCCTTGTCCACGGAATCCTCCCCCATGCTTAGCATGATGCTAGGCGTGGAAGGAAAAGATGGACCATCTTGCAATTCTTGAAGTCCTTCCCTCATGTGTATGAATATCATCTTCAATGTGTCTTCACCTTTGTTGCCTCAATTTTCCTTCAACTTCTTCTTGGACTAAGTCATGGTCCCAATCATTGCTTCACGTCGTCGTCGCCTCCTTCAATTCCTCGTTGTCCCATTGCTGCCTCATCTTCACGAATTTTTTATCTTTTAATTTCCAGAACAGAACCTGTATTGAAACATTGCTCCATTGCGAAGTGCATGAATTTCCCTTTCCAACGAGTCCTTATTCGCACAAAATCGATTCCTAACAAGAGAGTTATGTCCATTTTATCTCAGCGCTGCAATCTGTCCCGACGAATTTCAGAACGCGCAACGTCCAATGTTCTTGCCATATCTCCTTGTACGGGTCTTGAAATTCATTGATCTTGAATGCGTTGGAATGGGAATTTGATGGAGCTTCTGAATATCAACTTTTTGCTTCTTGTACAGCTCTTAACATGTTCTCAAATTGATGAAAACAGCTGCTTGCTTTGGAACTTTGGAGATGTTGACGAATTTGATTTTTTTCTTTGATCACGAATTCATGGGAACGCTTTGTCATGCCTGCAAAACAATTCAAGTGCACAATCTACCCCCAAGGTGATGGTCGGGAGTAGAGACAATTACCAACAAACCTACCATTCCTAAGATCTCAAATTGTGGCATAGCTAGCTTAGCGAAAAAAATAAAAACCTAGTGAGTGTATGTGTGTGCTAGTGTAAATGCAAATGAGAGGAAGGTATATTAACAAAGACAATGTTTACACCTAGTTCTAAACACCATGTTTACAACTAGGTTGCTGAACTTCTCCATAGCCAGAAAGACTTATTTAACCAAGGTCAAAACACCATGTCTATCCCAAGATCAATAGGCCTTCATAGCACAAGAAAAAAAAAGCGCATTGCAAAGCTTATAAACCAACCAAATGCAACATGAGAACAAAATGGATTGTTATCTTGGTCAAAAGAGCTTAAAGATGGAAGTCCACAAACAAGTTTAAACACCACGTTTACACAAGATTGCAAAAGGTAAATGCTGTCATGACAAGCATTACATGGATAGGAAAGCATACATCAATAAGATTGAGACCAAGCTAGCAAAATGAGGGCATGAACAATGGAATGGATGCAAAGTGCAAATGCAATGTTAGCAAAAACAAGTGTTAGCAAGGTTGAAAGGACCTTTCGATGTTGTTCCGCAACTAGTTTATTCAAAAACAATTGCTAAGAGCGACAAAAAGCCTTCGCGACACTTCATAAGAAGTGAGGCTTTTGTCAATGAAAAGGTTATTTATCGAAAAGGATCAAGCAACCGAGCTAACAAGGTTTTAGAAGTAGGTTTATGGGTTTCCTATATTTTGGTCTTAAAACAAAAATTTTGAAGAGAGAGTGTTAGGTATAGAAATTCTATCTAAGGTGGTTTCAAAAAAAACTAGAGAGAAACAAAAGTTAGATTTTTTTTGAATAAAAAACATACCCTATGGTTTTGGGATTGTTCTGAGTGGTTTTCCTAAGGGTTTTAGGATCTCAAAAGCGAGGCTAGCCAATGTTTTTAGAAAAGTTTTTTTTAAATGCAACATGCAATGCAATGCAAGGGTGAGACGAAAAACATGGTATGCAATGCAACACGGGGTGTGTGAATAAAATGATATGACATGATGAGGTGGTCTAAAACAAAACAAAAAGTTAGCCTAAGTTAACTAGCCACAAGTTTAGAATCAAAGGGTGGTGCAACACTTCATAAATCTCTCTAAAAGGGACACAAAGAAAAAGACTCTAAACACTAATAGGCACACAGAAAGGTCTACAAGTTTCCCAAGACCAAATAACAAAGTGCTCCCTCAATAACATTTAGAATGAACAACATGAAGTTGTGGTTTTTATTAGAGCAATGGTACAATGTTACTTGATATTCCGATTAAAGAGTGCAATGTAGATGGTCATATTAATATATATAAAATAAAAGATCGGGTTGCCTCCCGCAAAGCGCTTCATTTAGAGTCATAGAGCTCGACTTTCTTACATACCTTCTCATTGATGCGAAGCCATGGTCCTTCATGCAAGAGGTGAAGGTGTTCCATGAAGCTCTTATTTCACTTCCCATGTTGGACATGATCAATTACGCTAAATGGAAAACTTGCACAATCGTCTCTCACATCATGGTCACCTCCTTCTTTGTTGTCCTTCATCGCTACCTTTCTTTTCACAGATTTTTCTCTCTATCCAGATTAGAAATTGCACCAAACAATTGATCCAATGCAAGGTGCACGAAATCTTCTTTCCAACAAGTCTTCATTTGCCCAAAATGCATTCCAATTGAGGGAGTTATGCCCCTTTTTCCCCGTCACTGCAATCTGCCCCGTGCTGATTTCACGTGCATCTCTGATGTTTGAGACATAGCTCCTCCCGTGGGTCTTCAATTGTATCGATTATGGATGCATTGAACCAAGGACTTGATGGAGATCCTGAATATTCAACTTTCTTGCATTGTAAATCTCTGGACTTGTGCACAAAATTGATGAGGCTTAGCGACGTCCGTTCTTGAAACTTGAAGATGTTGATGATGGTGTTCAAAATTTTGGGCACAGATTCCCTCCTCATCATTTGAGTTTCATGTCCTGCATGGTTAGTGAAATTTGGGGCTTCTCCCGACATGTGCTCTTTTAGGGTCATGAGCTTGACCAAGTGCAAAGCAAGATCGAGATTTGCAATTATTTGTAAACATATGCAACATAATCACATCCTCAATTAAATTTCATCAACAAGGCATGGTGTAATTAAATGCAGCATGTGTTTCTTGCATAGCGCGGAGCTCATTATTAGGCAGAGGTTATTTAAGTATGAAATAACCTTCTCAAGAAACTCTAGCCTATCATCATGAAAAGAACAAGGCAAAGAATTTAAAATTTCATTCCGACTATTGGTTCGAGCATGAGATTTTTAACGATTATCAACAAAACCAATAGAAGCTTGAGAATTCACTGTATACCTTAGCCTCGGAGCTTTTTCATACTCATTGGAGTCGTGGTGCTTTGTGCGAGATGTCATCTTGATGCACTCCTCGTGGTCCGTTATGATTTGCTTCTCACGTCTCCATGTGTTGAATGTTGCACTCTTGTAATTCGTCGTGGTTTGTTTGCAACATCCTCGTTTGTCGAAGGTCAACCGCTTGTGCCTTCATTTGCCAATGTCATTGGGGTTCTTCCTCTGATCCAAGCTTCTGAATTTTATCGTGTATGATTGATGAAAACATCGCCCAAGCTCGCCTTCATTGTTATCATCGTCATCTTCTCTATCCTGTTCTCATCGTGTTGCTCCTGCCTCTTCTTCGTGGAATATCTCCTGTATACTCAACAGAACATATACCAAAATATAGCTCTATTGAAAATTTTATGAAATTACCTTTCCAACGAGTGGTCATTCGCTTTAAATGGAGTCCAAATGAGGGAGTTATGCCCGTTTCACTTTTGGCGCTACGTGCTGTCCAGAAATTTTCAGAGTGCACAACCTTCAATGTTTTGGCCATACCCGCTTGTAGGAATCTCCGATTGACTTGGTTCTTGATTCGTTGGGACGGGAACTTCATGGAGCTTTTGAATATCCAAAAATATACTGCTATTTGCTTCTGAGGTTGAGCAGAATATTGATGATAACAATGACTTCTTACGAATCGATCCGAAGATGTCGATGATCTTGATCTTGTGGTCTTCGGAGCATCTTGTTGTGCATCCTTGGCTTCAAAGTCATCACCATTGATTCACCAGCGAGTAGCATGGCACCAATAGTCTGTCTCCATGGTTCTTGCTTTGCCTAAGGTGTCGGGATCGAAGGAGGCTCCCGTGCTTTGTGTCGATGATCAGAATGGTCTCTTTCTTTGATTGCACTTGGCTAGAATCTTCTTGAGCATCCCATGGAGAAGATGAGTGGCATCATGGTTCCTCTAATCTTGTTTCCTCTAGCGTTGGTCAACTTCAAATCATCAACTTTTGTGCACAAGGTTCTCCAAACATCCTGCGACATCGTCATCACTTTCTCCATTGTTTGTTGCTGCCTCTTCTTCGTTGAATTCCTTGATCATCCTGCACAGAACATGTACCAAAATTCTACTCCATGGAAAGCCTTATGAAATTACCTTTTCAACGAGTGGTCATTGATCCCAAACGGACTCCGGATGAAGAAGTTATGGTCGTTTTACTCCAGCACTACGCTCTGTCCAGAGACATTTCAGAACGCACAGCGTTGAAAGATTTTACCATAACTCTTCACACCGATCTCCAAAATTCCTGATTCTTGATGCGTTGGAAAGTAGACATGATGGAGCTTCAAAATAATCTATTATTTGCTCATGGTACTTCTCTGATCTTGGACGAAAAACTCATTACAACAGTAACACTTTGGAGATGATGATGATCCGATCGCACGATTTTCTTCGCGGGCATGCTTCATACCACTAAAGAGCGGGTCTTCACGTAGCCATCAATTTGCTTGAGTGAGATTGGACTTGACAAAGTGCGGATGTTGAGAACTTCTCAATCGCTTTGTGTCTAGGGTTTTACCTGCATTCATGGACACAAACAAGAAACACAGGATATATGCAATAATAAAATTAGGGTTAGTCCAAAAACTAGATAGATCGCCCTAGGGTTCGTGTTGCCGATCCCCGGCAACGGCGCCAGAAAAGCTTGTTGACGCTCCTTAGCGCCCCGATTTATATACCGCAAGCGCACGGTTCGTGTAGCTTTTCCCTTAGAGTATTCCCCCAAGGTTTATCAATCCGTGGATCGACAAAGAACTACCTAATGTTTTCCATCTAATCTAATGGATCTATCCTAACATGAAGCATTGATTGCATATAAAGGGTAAACCTTTAATAGATATGAGTGATATGTAAAGGTTGATCTCATCCATGAACATAGGCTTAATCATAGCAAAACCAAAGATATGACTAGGCCTATCGTCATCTAGTTGTAGTTCAAGCTAACGAGCGGATAAATCATGCATCTCAATCAAAAGCATCTTTAAACTCAAAATCTCCAATCCGATCCCTCGATACCCAACCTACCAAGTGGCAACGGCCTATCACGACGCCAACCCTTTCAACAGGATACCCTGAAGCAAGTCGAACCCCCTTTGGTAGTTCCGCCATGAACCTCTAGCCACCATGACTACAAGATCACGCTAAGCGATCTATCTCGATAATAGATCTAAGATGAAGCAAACCCAAAGAGAAGAACGAAATCGAAAGAGAGAACATGATCGCTAATAGATTCAGAAGACATGATTATCATTACTCACATAATAGATTCATTTGGATCATCACCACCATGTGCACACCATCGATGAATCCAACTAGCTCTTGAACTCCGCCATGACACAACCACGCAGGGAGGCCACGGCGGCTAGGGTCGGCCTAAGCCATCTCCTAGACAACTTCGAAGACTTGCGGCGGCCGTCGTCTCCCTCCGGTCTTGACCCTAGGTTTTCGTCGTGTTCTGGGTGGATGGATGCTTGGTCCTTTGGGCTGGGCTTGCGATCTATCTCGATAAGGACTTGCGAGCTATTTATAATCCGAGGAAGCCACTGGTCGAAGGGGACGTCGAACCGACCTAAAAAAGGGCTGGGCTGGCCGGCCCAATGGGCCTAGGCCGACCGGCCTGGCTCATTCCTTCGCCGTCTCGTGTCCTCCTCTCGCGTGCAGACTCCTCGCATCTTCTAGAGTTTATGTCCTTCACGATTGCACCCCTTTTGACGTCGTTATCTTGGAGATATCTTCGAGGAAAGGATAGGATAGGGAATCCTTCCTTAAATCTTCATTTGCTTTGCTTAATCCCGAAGTATCTTGATCTCATCTCCGTAGGCTTGGTCCTTTGGGCTCTCTTGGAGGATAGATGTGCATGAATGGGCTTCGAATCAACATGGGCTTTGGTCCTTTCTTTGGGCTTTGGCCTTCGTCTTTCTCCGTGTTAGTGCTCGATCACGGGCCTCGTCACTTCATGCTCCAAAATAGGCCAAAAACCTGCAAAAATGAAGTTCCTCCAAAATATATGTGCAAGTGTGAAAATGACCAATAATTGGGCCGGGGTTAGGACGGTTAGTGATTTTGATATTAAATTCATGCCATTATCAAGGATAAACAAGGGATAAAAGGGGTACTTAAGGAGCGCCAACAATGACCCCTTTATTAGATGCTTCTGCCTGACCATTTGCTTGAGTATAATATGGGGAAGAATTCAACAATTTGATCCCCATTCCTATGGCAAACTCTTCAAATTCCTCTGAAGTGAACATAGTACCTTGATCGGTCGTGATGGTTTGTGGAACACCAAACCGATAAATAATATGTTCCTTAACAAACTCAATCATCTCTCCGGACATCACATTTTTCAGAGGAACTGCTTCAACCCACTTGATAAAATTCCACCAATATGAATTTATGATTCTTGCTGGATGGTTGATAAATATGACTGATTAAATCAATTCCTCATCCTCCAAACGGCCATGGTTTAATTATAGGATTCATAGCCGATGTCGAAGACTTGTGCACATTTTCAAAATTTTGACATCCCTGACAACATCTATAATATGTGAAACAATCTTCCAGCATCTTTGGCAAAAAATATCCATTCCTTATGATCACCCATTTCATTTTGTAAGACGATTAATGAGATCCACAAACACCTTCATGTACCTCTCCCATTACAACTTTAGCTTCCTCCTTGTCAAGGCATCTGAGTAACACTCAATCAATCATCTGATAGTACAACTCTTCTTCCAGCAGCACGTACTTGATTGCTTGAAATCTAACTTTTTTGTCCACCTTTTTGGAAGGATCTTTTAAATAATCAACAATTTCCTTCCTCCAATCATCGGCTGCTAATTCCAAGGTCATTACTCCTTCTATCAGCCGATATCCGAAAGCATGTTGAGCCAACCGATTTGCGTTACCATTATAAATTTTAGGGACATGCTCAATAGTCACTTTCTTAAATTCTTTCAGTATTTGGAGACACTCTTCAAGATAAATTCACAAAATATCATCTTTGCAGTCATACTCTCCAATTAACTGATTAATAATTAGCATGGAATCCCCAAATATCTCTACTACATCGGCCTTGATCTCTCTGAGCAATTGAATCCCTTTAAGAATCGCAAGATATTCAGCTTGGTTATTGGTTGCAGATGCCTCAATTGGAAATGAGAATTCAAAAGTTGCCCCCCGAGGCGAAATCAACACTATACCGATACCAGAACAATTTCAACATGAAGAACCATCAAAGAACAAGGTCCAAAGAACAAGATCCACAACAGCTAGCTCTGGTCCACAGTGTTGTACAAAGAAATTGGCCATTACTTGACCCTTGACTGCTTTAGCCGATTCATATCTCAAATCAAATTTAGACAAAGCTCTTTCCTATCCTCCCATTCAAAATCGGCAATGATAACATATATCTAATCACATCATCTTTGCTCACCACAACACACTCGGCCGATAGTAAATAGTGTCTAAGCTTGGTGCAAGAAAAATATAGGCAAAGACATAATCTTTCGACGGGAGAATACATGGTTTCTGCATCTACCAATCTTCTCCTCACAAAATATATAGCTCGTTCTTTTCCTTCAAATTCTTGAATAAGGGCCGATCCGATAGCACGCTCATCAGCCGATAAATATAATTTAAACAGCTTGTGCTTCTGAGGTGGAACCAACATTAGAGGAGTTATCAAGTAATGCTTGATCTCATCCAATGCTTTCTGGTGTTCTTCTTTCCACACAAATTCCTGATCGGCCTTCAACTTCAATAATAAACTAAACGGCTGAATCTTCCCAAATAGATTAGATATAAATCTCTGGATGAAATTAATCTTGCCGATCAATGATTGAAGTTCAATTTTCATCATCGGGGCTTCAACTTTATCAATTGCTACAATAGTCTTCTGACTGATTTCAATTCCTCTTTCATGTACCATGAAACCGAAGAACTGACCAATCGATACACCAAAAGGCGCATTTGTTTGGATTCATCTTCAAACCATGCTTCCATGTGCACTCTAGAGCTTTGCATAAATCGGCTAAATGTTCCTAGTATCCCCTTGACTTCACCACTATATCATCAATGTAAATTTCCACAATCTTGCCGATGAGTTCCTGAAAAATGTAGTTCATGGCTCTCTGATATGTAGCACCGGCATTTTTTAGTCCAAATGTCATGACTACTGTTGACGCCTACCAATGTCACCAATGGGAATCAGCGATGACGCCTGCAAACGTCAATGGAGTGGCAGGTATTGTGGCAGAACCACATTGAATTACACTAGCTCGAGTGTGCTAAACATCTAAGCGCACCTCAACTGGTATAATCATTGGTCTATCGGGTAACATCCCGATGTAACCACTGAATATCCGATCGTAATACAAGTATACTTCCCGCACGAAGGCGAGTCAGAGATACAACATTCCACAATATTTTATATCACATAGATAAGAGTGTAAATTACATCAAAGTTTCTAAAGCTAGTAAACTGAAGTTCTAGCTTTTACAAACTTATTCAAAGAAACTTTAAAGAGGTTTAACAGTAACTAAGTGTCATGGAGAAGTTCTGCAGCGGAAAGAAAAATACGACTGTACATAAACGTCATAAGGTAGATGCCATGGTAAGCCCGAACATGACATCATTCAGCCGACTCATTGCTGGCCTGGGATGGTCCCACTCCATAGACCAGCTAGGGGGTAAAACACTAGGCCACGTCAAACTAGTGTTTAGGTCCTCACATGTCATTCCTGAAATCAAAGTCACAAGCAAGACTGAGTATACTAATACTCAGCAAGACTAACCCGACTAAGGGTATAATAATAGCCCATATCTAGACATGATAGGCTTGGAAAGGTTCTATGGTTTCTTTTGCTGAAAAGCAACAAAGAGTATGTCCTTAATTTCAAATTTTAGCTTTCAGATTCTAATTTTATTAACAATTCTAGGTATGCACCTATCTATGCAAACATGGTAGAGGAATTAATTTCATCCAACCATACTGAGTATCATTTTGTTCCACTTCTTACTCTATGTGGCAAAGGGATCAAGCAGTCTCAATTTCCGCAAGAAACGGACGATACTAAATCGAATTTCCAGCCTTGCAAGGGTAAACCTAACACACACGCTAGGAGTACTGTCAAGTCACTACCAAGCAACCGTTGGCTTCTCATTCCGGTTCATGGATTAGTGCCACTCTCCCCGACTATAGAGAACCACCACATCTCTGTAGCCGCAGTGTTGCAACATAATTTAACTTCCTATCTCTAAGAGAGAGTGGGAGGTATGTCCATTTGCCGGGCAGATCAGTTACTAGGCTTACCGTGTACCATATTTACGGCATGTGGCTAGTACTTTCAAATGCTTAACCACTGCTACCAGACACTGCGCCTTATCAATTTCATCAACACAGACGGATTTCAACCATGAAGCTTGTAACCAAATCCATCCATGATCCTTATAGTGATTGCAAGAAAGTAAACAATCAACTCCTATAAAGCTCGCGAATGACAGGCAATCACTCGACTTTTACCGGTCCTATTTGGCATAGCATATATTCGGACTCAGTTCTAATGTTCAATCAATAGGTACTTAGAATTATGCATCTAAGGTTTTCATTCAACTCCAATAACTTAAATGCACAAGTAAATAGTAATAGTAAGTTGTATAATTTAAAATAATGGGATTTTGCACCGGGGCTTGCTTGTAGTGGTGTCTATAGAGTCAGTAGGCTTTGGTTCTTCCGAATCGAAGTTCGGGAATTCAGTTAATTCTGCAACATTTTCTTGGGCTTTAGAAATATCCCCGTCTGGTTCCGGGATAAGTTCGCATGTTCCGTCTGCTAGCGGGTTAACTTCTATATGAAATGCAATAGTTGGAAAATAGTGAGGTGCTTGAGTATAGCTTTCCTTCACTATAAAGTTGTAATCCAACCAATCAAACATTTAAAACTAAGCCGAAAAGTTTTTCTTCACTAGGCAATCATTTATCTAGTAAAAGTGAACACGATAAACTCCATAAAATAACATGAAAAAGGGGTTTTTATTTCAACAAAACAAACAACAAAAAGGATTTTTTAAAAAAATCCTGAAGAACATAAGCAATACACCAAAAAGAAATTTTAAAAGCACAAACTAGAGTCCACTAATGGGTCTATAAAAATTACACAGAGCTACTCTATAGAACACATGGTCCAAAGCTCACTCAAAGTATAGCTCTAGAACAAAAGATATAAATAAAAAGTGCTATAACTTAACTCTATTGTTAGAATTAGCTACACAAGGATTCAACTCAAACCCACAACATCAAACAAAGAACACAACAAAATCGGTTTGGCATTTTTCTGATTTTTCTATAATTTCCTAGGAATTTTTGAATTTCACTGAAAAAGATTGAAAGCGAAATGATCTTTTTGTAGAAAGGACCCTAGAAAGATTTGAATCCCTTGCAATCGGGTCCTTGGCCGAGGGTCAGAGGTGGGAGGGGCTTTGACTGGCCGATTCCGGCGAGGGAGGTCGCCGGTGGCGAGGGCCGAGGGGCCAGGGAGCATGAGGGGCTCGAGGTGCACCTGTTGGAGGGTTTGGGTGGGGCGCGGGATGGCCCGAGAGGGTTCGTCGGCGGGGAACAGCAAGTGGCGGCGGAGGTGAACGATGACGGCGGTGCTCCGGCAGGGGAACGGCGGGGCTAAAAGGGGTTGGTTAGCTTCACTGGTTCGAGGTGAAGCTCGCTAGGGGGTTGTAGTGGTCGGGGTGTGCTGTAGTGGTGGTTCGACGACAGGCAGGTGTTGACGCTCCTTAGAGCGCCAATTTATGTACCGCAAGCGCACGGATCGTGTAGCTTTTCCCTTAGAGTATTCCCCCAAGGTTTATCAATCCACGGAACAAGTCTATTACTATGCTTAACTAAGCACTAATGACGTTGGTAAAAGATCTATATTGAGTGTTTGAGTGTGAAATAGATCTAATCTAACCAATCTAATCTAGATTAGTGAGTGTTGGCGCTCCTTAAGTATCCATTTTATCCCCTGTTTAACTTTGATAATGGCATGAATTTAATATCAAAATCACTAACCATCCTAACCTCAGCCCGATTATTGGTCGTTTTCACATTTGCACATATATTTTGGAGGTACTTCGTTTTTGCAGGTTTCTGACCAATTTTGGAGCATGAAATGAAGAGGCCCACGATCACGCGATGACACGAAGAAAGACGAAGGCCAAAGCCCGAACAAAGGACCAAAGGCCATGAAGACTAGAGGCCCATTCATGCACATCCACCCTCCAATGAAGCCCAAAGGACAAGGCCCACAAGATAAGATCAAGATACTTTGGGGCTAAGCAAAGCAAAGAGAGATTTAAGGAAGCATTTTCCATCCTATCCTTTTCCTCGAAGATATCTCGAAGATACCAACGTCCCACGGGGTGCAATCGTGAAAGACATAAACTCCAGAAGACTCCAGAAGACTTGGGGAGAAAGGAGGACGCGAGGCGGCGAGGAAATGGGCCAGGCCAGCCGGCCTGGGCCCATTGAGTCGGCCGGCCCAGGCCTTTTCCAGGGCTTCTCGGCCTCCCCTTCGATCTAGGGTTTCTTGGGGAGGCCTAGAAGCCCTGGAAAAGGCCTGGGCCGGCCGACTCAATGGGCCCAGGCCGGCCGGCCTGGGCCCATTGAGTCGGCCGGCCCAGGCCTTTTCCAGGGCTTCTCGGCCTCCCCTTCGACCTAGGGTTTCTTGAGGCTATTTAAAGACCCCTCCCCGAGGCTCAAGCAGAGATCAATTCGCGAGACGACGCCAAGGAGCAGAGAAGATAGAGGGACACCTCTCGGAGAGCCGAGGGTCGTGCTAGTTGTCTATGGGCTTCCCTAGCCGACATGGGAACCTTGCAAGGAAGACCACGTCGGAGTTCTGGAGCTAGGATCATCAAGATCAAGGTAGGGCTCCGGTTGTGATCTTGTGATGTACAATCATTCATGGTGAAGTTATTTGTGATTTCGAATGTTTAGCGACCATGTTCTCTCTTTTGATTTCATTCTTTTCTTTGGGTTTGCTTCATCCTAGATCTATTATCGAGATAGATCACTTAGCATGATCTTGTAGTGATGGTGGCTAGAGGTTCATGGCGGAACTACCAAAGGGGGTTCGACTTGCTTCAGGGTGCTTTCGTCCAAAGGGGGCGTCGTGACAGGGCGTTTCTTTAGTAGATGGGGTATCGAAGGATCGAATTGGAGATTTTGGGTTTAAAGATGCTTTTCATTGAGATTCACATCTATCTTGCTTCACTACATCTAGCTGGAACTACAACATATGCATGATCTAGGTTATCTAGATTGGTTATCTCTAACTTTCTCTTGCTACCTTCGGTGTTTGTCGTTTTAGTAGATTAGATTCGTTTTTCACCATCTCAACACAAAGGAATCTCTATGCTAGTAGATTGTTTCTTGTATATTTGGTTCCGTGGATTAATAAACCTTGGGGGAATACTCTAAGGGACAAGCTACACGAACCGTGCGCTTGCGGTATACAAATCGGGGCGCTAAGGAGCGTCAACAAGCTTTTTTGGCGCCGTTGCCGGGGAACCATCGATTTAAGATCCAATCTTACTTGCATTCGTAAATATTTCTTTTTCTTGATTTTTCTTTTTGACCCTTTTAGATCTCTTATTTTTTTGTGCTAACTAAAAAAACGGATCTATTCCACGAAAATCAATCTAATCTAGATTTTGCTTTATTTTTCTTTTATGTTTTAGATCTTGTATATTCATCTTTTAGATCTCATATATATTTTTCTTTTTCTTTTCACTAACCCCTAACAGGAGATGGACGGGAGCCTCTCCAACAAACCCGAAAATTTTGTGGATGATCCAGAAAAAAATTACAGGCAAAGGAGACGAGAAGCACGATCAAGAAAGCTGGAACTAGTAGATCCAAAAGAAGTCGCCGGTTCATCGTCTTCACCTCAAGCGACTCCACCAACAAGTCCAAAGGAGGCGCCACTTCACCAAGGGATGGCGCTACCGGAGCAAGCGCGTACGATCGGAGAGCTATGCACTCCGGACATTCGGGACTTGCCGATCCAAAATCTTGACAACATCGGAGTTCCGTTCGAGATCAAGACTTCAATCATAAGGATGGTGCAAAGCTCGCCCTTCACTAGAAATGATGACACTAATCTACATCTTCAAGCGTTCCTCCAACTATGCCGCACCTTCAACATGCAAGGGATGACTCAAGATCAAATGAGAGCGAGGCTCTTTCCGTTCTCTCTACTTGGGAGAGCGCTGCAATGGTTTCATTCTGTACCGGCACACACGGTGCAAAATTGGGAGTCCTTGATGAAGGAGTTCATGACGGAGTTCTACTCGCCGGGCAAGACCCAAATTTTTCGCAACAAGATTGCTACATTCGCGCAAGCCCCGACGGAGACTATTGCGGAAGCCTATGAGCGCTTCATGTGGCGGAACCACCCAAAACTACTGGGCCCGGGTGCACTGATCTTTGTCGCTAAGCAACTCCGACCCAAATTGGCACTCACCGGTAGTTCCTCGAGTGAAGCCTCGATAAAAGCCACGCTATTCCAGGATCAGCAGACAACACTCACACGAAGGTGAGCCCAGAGATTACAACACAACCATTTCATACATCTCAGAGTGATTGCAGCGGAAAGAAAAATTTATTACAAACCATGTTCAAAGTAGCAAAGTACTGCGGAGTTCCAACTACTCAATTATTTAAGTCTCATGTTCAGCGAAAGTAGTAAAGATAACTAGCGAGATAACGTGACGCATCGAAAAAGCCCGTACGAATGCGTCACTCAGCGGGAGGGTGATTAGCACCAGCTGAAGGGCCATCCCACTCAACAGACCAACCCGGGGGCAGAGTACAAGGCCAAGTAAGACTTGCAAACAGATCTTCAAAGTTAGTACCTGAAAAACAGTGCCACAAGCAAGGTTGAGTATACTAATACTCAGCAAGACTGACCCGTCTCTGGATATAACATAGTCCGATAACTAGACATGCAAGGCTTTTTGGTTGGTGGGGTTTGCTTGCCAAAAATGCCGCTAAGTGTTGATCCTTACTTTCGGGTTTTACTTAGCCGGATTCTAGTGGGATTAACCATTCTAAATTTGCAACTAACTCTACACAAACATGGTAGAGCAAACATTTAATCAACCAGCAGTATTATCATCATCATGTTCCACTTGTTACTCTATGTGACCGAAAACATTAAGCAATCTCATGCCGTGAGAGGCGGACGATTCCGAATCGAGTTTCAACCTGGCCAGGGGAACCTAGACCACACGCATGGGGATCGACTTCGCTCCCGCCCACGCTACTTTTCCCCTTTCTTTCCAGTCCGTGGATCCGGAACACCCTCCCCGACTACAGAGTCCGACCACTCTGCACCCGTACGTCGCGACATAAAAAATAAACCCTACTTCTACCAGGAGGGTGCGAGATCGTTCCACTCGCCGGTCCAATCAGGTACTTAAGCTTACCGATTACCATATTTCTCGGTATGTGGCTAGTACTTTCAAATGCTTAACGAAATGAGCCACACACTGCGACCTTAGCCATTTTTTACTACACCAGCGGGGTATCACAACTACACAACCCCGCCCGTTGTCCTTACATTTCAACAGGAATTAAAGTCAGTACAATTCCTATTTGCTCGCGAGAGGCAGGAAACCACTCGACTTCTACCGTACCTATTTAGCATGGCAACTAGTCGATAAAAAGATCCGGTATCAAACATGGGTTCCTATGGATCATGCATCTAGGGTTTTCGATCAACGCCTAGAGAACTTAAATGCAGAAAACCAACTATTACCATACATTAATAAATAGATAGCAGAATGATAATTCGGAAAAATAGTGGGATTATGCTCCGGGGCTTGCCTTCTTGGGCACTGTCAGGCAGAAAAGCTTCTGGGGCTTGGCCCAGGTCTTGAGACAAGTTAGTACAGTTCAGATTAATCTCCTGCTCCGCACGAGAGTCCGCGGGCACCAATTCGTAGTCACCGTCCGCGAGATTAACTGTTTCTATATGCAATGCAAGATTATGAGTTATTCATGGATAACAATTTCTTTCCTTCACGATAAAGTTGTAGTCCAACAAAAGTTAATTTAGTGACGATTTCACATTTTATTGCATGGGCAATCGTTTATAGAGTAGTAAACATAACTACGTTTATTCATGAATGAGTGGGGTTTTGGGTTTTCATTTTTAATTTCAACACATAGCATGCTTTCATTATTCCTTAACAACACAACTACTAAAGAGCTCGTGATGAAACACTAAAGTAACTCAGATTCGAACTTGAACATTCATGGTATAAATTTCAGCATCTACCATAGAGCAAAAACTACAACTATTCATGCAAATGGATTACTCTAGTTGCTTCATCTTTCTGTACAGAATTTTCAACAAGGGTTCTGGTGCTACAAATTTTATGGGAGCAACTTCAAAGCATATACTCAGCACTGAAATGTTTCCAGATTTTATACACTTATACAGCAGAGGTGATAAAAAGAATAAAAACAGCAAGCCATTAACAAAGATTAATTCTACAGAAAGTTTTACTAAGTATTTGGTTTTCGAATTTTTACCAGAGACTAGTCATGAGTGAAACATACTGCAGAAAATTTTTCAAGATTTAACTCACTATGATAAATTAGTTATTCAGTTAACTTAGCATGAGTTTGCATAAATTTCTCAAGGTGCATTTGACCAGTATGGCATCTGAACTTTTTATTACAGGTAGAACATACTCTAAACAAGATCATGCCCAAAAATCATGACCATAAACATTGTATATTACTCAAAACAAAAATAGTAAACCTAGCACTAAGATGCTAAGCATGATTATTCGACAAAGCCAAACTCAGTAAATGCAGCTCAAAATTTTTAGACAGGAACACAGAGCTAAAAAGAGACTCCAGAAATAAATATGGATTTTTCTGAGCATAAGAACTATATATGAGGAAATGAGTTGATTAAACAAGCACAAATCATGGTATATAGCACATGAACTCTAATAAATTTGAAATTTAGAGATTAGCAGGGATTCAGTGGCACAAGACTGTAGTAAAATTTTCAGAGCAAGTTCATGTGCATATTTTCCTGAATTAAAACGAAAAAGCTAATAATAGATTAGAGAATCTTGATTGTTCCCATATGATACTGCTTTGGTTGGGTGCCATCTTTTTACTGTGATCTTAAAATTCCATTAGTGATAACATATTCAAAAATCAAGGTCATTTGATGAGCAGAACTTCATGAACATGCATAAGGTGGTTTTCTTAATCTTTTCCCTAGATTAAATTCGGTTGAGTTTCTGCAAATGTGAATGTTACAAAATTTGTAGATTTTGTTACAAGGATTCCAGATCAGTTGAGTTTGCATATTTTTGATTTTTTTGTGATTTGTTTTGCATTTTAGAAGTTCACTGGTATACACTGGATTACTTGCAGAAACACCCTTAAACGAAAAAAACAAATTACAACCGGGTCCTTCGCCGGCCTTCTCCGCCGTGGCATCTTGCCGGTGGTGTTCTGCGGTGCAGGGCTTACCGGAGCTGCCATGGGGAGGCGCGTGGGAGAGAAAGGTTCGAGGAACACCTACCCTGGTCGACGTTCGAGCGTTTGGTGCACGGGTTCAAGCTCGTCGGCGGCAATGGCGGGTCGGTTGTTCGGTTCGCCGGCGCTGGAGGTGAAGGAGGGCTCGGGGTAGAGGAACAGGGCGCGCACAAGCACCGTGTGAGCTCGTGGAAGCTTCTGGGGTAGCTGTTGTGCTCAGTCTCCTTCGGAGCTGGCCGGTCCGCGGTGAGCCTGAGCTCGCCGGCGGCAGCGCAAAAGGGGAACGGCATCGGGAGGAGGTTTGGGTTCGATTCCGTGCGCGTGGAGCGTATCTAGGAGGTGGCGAAGCTATTGCGGTGGTCGGAGGGGGCAATGTGGGGCTGGGCTAGCCGGTCCGCGCGAGCTGGATCTCGGCGGCCATGGCGGAGCGGCGGGAGGAAGAAGAAGGAGGAGAAGGGGCGCGACTGTGGGGTGCTGGAGGTCTTTATAGGCCAAGGAGCTCCTGGGGGAGGAATGCAGTGACTGGGGGAGGTCGATTTGGGTCGGGGGCGCACGACGGCGAGCGGGCAGAGCTGCAATGGCGCGGCGCAGGGCGGGGGGTGTCGTGGCGGCTCGGGGAGCGGCCTGGGACGCGTGTGCGCGCGAGGAGGTGCCAAGGGGCGGGCCAGGTGGCGCTGAGAGACTCCCCTGGGTCCATTTGGCCGTGGGCGCGTGGTGGACGAAGTCCACCGGCGGTGTACGGCGGGCGGCGCGAACAGAGCAGGCCGGGGGAGAGAGAGATGGAGATAAGGGCATATTTGTGATTTCTGAAATTCCAGGGACCTCTTGGTAATCTAAAATTATCTCCTATTTGGAGGGCTCAAAAGGAAAAGTGTTGAATACCACTTTTGCATAACTTTTCAAGATCTACAACTTTCGTGTTATGCAAATTTTCATTTGAAACTCACATTTCGAACTATTGGTACATTTGCATATTTGCACAAAAGGACTTTAGTTTTATTCAGTTTTTGAATTGATTTTGGCTGAAGTTCAATTGAGCACATGTCAATTGAAACACCTCTCATGAGCCAACTAAAATTTGGTGCACATTTTTGAATTAAATTTTTGAGTAGCTTTTCACTCCTTTTTCTTTTTCTTTTAATTCCTTTTGTATGATTTGTCTTTTATTTGACCCCTTTCTCTTTGAATTGATTTCTCAAAATTTTCCTTTAACTTTAACTAAGGTACATTGATTGTATTTAATTGTACTGACACCTGATGTGTCACAACCTACCCCCCTTAACAAGAATCTCGTCCCGAGATTGGATGATTGAATTGAGGTGGGGAAAATGATATACCTGAGGTAGAGCTAAGGAAACCCGGATAGTGTCGATTAAGATAATCCTCCGTCTCCCAAGTGGCTTCTTCTTCAGTGTGATGAGACCACTGAATTTTATACATTTTTACCACCTTTCGGCGAGTACCTCTCTCTTTTTGATCCAGAATTCTGAGTGGATATTCGGTATATGAGAGATCGGGCTCCACTAAAATTTCCTGTTGATCAATGATTTCCATAGGAACTCGAACACATTTCTTGAGTTGGGATATGTGGAAAACATTATGGATGGCGGCAAGTCGTGAAGGAAGTCGCAAACGATAAGCCACGGGTCCACATTCTTCAATGATTTCATATGGCCCGACATAGCGAGGTGCGAGCTTACCCCTGACTCCGAAACGTTGAACGCCTCGAGTTGGGGACACTCGTAAATAGACATGGTTACCAACCATGAACTTCAAAGGATCCCTTCTTTTATCAAAATAACTCTTTTGCCGAGACTGGGCTGCTCGGAGATTAGTTTGTACTATTTTTACTTTCTCCTCAGCCTCGACCACTAATTCGGGTCCAAATATTTGACGTTCCCCAGTCTGGGACCAACTCAAAGGGGTTCGACACCATCGACCATACAAGACCTCAAATGGTGCCATCTTCAGACTGGCCTGATAGCTGTTGTTATAAGAAAACTCAGCCAAGGATAAACACTTGTCCCAATTCTTGTCATAGTGGATGACACATGCTCGAAGCATATCCTCAAGAATTTGATTCACCCTTTCGGTCTGTCCGTCAGTCTATGGATGGTAAGCTGAGCTTCGAATTAATTTGGTTCCGAGAGCCTCGTGGAGTTGCTCCCAAAACCTTGCCACAAACTGAGGACCACGATCCGATATAATGGTTTTGGGTATACCGTATAGGCAGACAATCCGATCAATATAGATTTCAGCATATCTCTTGGCTCAATATTCAGTATGTACTGGAATAAAATGAGCGGTCTTCGTGAGCCTATCAACAATGACCCAAATGGAATCATGATGCTGAGAAGTATTTGGTAAGCCCACGATGAAATCCATGCTGATATCTTCCCATTTCCAAGACGGAATTGGTAGAGGTTGGAGAGTTCCGGCGACTTTCAAGTGACTAGCTTTCACTCTCTGACAGGTGTCACATTCTGCTACTTATTTGGCAATCTCTCTCTTCATGCGAGTCCACCAAAAATTTTGCCTGAGATCTTGGTACATCTTGGTGCTACCCGGATGAATAGAGAATTTAGAGAGATGGGCTTCGTCCAGGATTTGTTTCCGCAGCTCAGGATTCTTGGGAACGACTAGGCGATCCTCGAACCACAAAGTTCCTTTATGGTCCACTCGGAAACACTTATATTTATTTTCACCTTCTACTACCTTCTGCTTGATGATACCAACACTTTTGTCCTGTAATTGTGCCATGATGACCTTGTCGTGAAGTGTCGGTTCCACCAAAATATGATTCAAAGAACCTTGAGGGATGATTTCTAATTTCAGCTTTTGCATTTCAGCACACAATGTGTCATTGTACGACTCCACTGAAAGGCAATTGCAGTGAACCTTGCGACTGAGCGCATCGGCTACAACATTAGCCTTGCCTGGATAATAATGAACTTCCAGGTCATAATCTTTGATTAATTCCAACCATCTTCATTGCCTCATATTTAGCTCACTTTGAGTGAAAATGTATTTGAGACTCTTATGGTCGGTATAAATATTGCAATGAGTGCCCATAAGATAATGTCTCCAAAGCTTGAGAGCATGAATAACTGTGGCTAGCTCAAGATCATGAGTAGGATAATTTAGCTCGTGTGGCCGAAGAGCTCGGGAAGAATAGGCTATAACCCGATTATCTTGCATTAGAACACAACCAAGACCAGTGCCTGAAGCATCACAATAAACGTCGTAGGGTTTATTGTTGTCAGGTTGAGCCAAGACTGGTGCAGTGGTTAGATGTGCTCTCAAAGTATGGAATGCTTCATCACACTTTGCGTTCCATTTAAACTTGACATCCTTCCTTAGTAGTTCTGTCATGGGCTTAGCAATTCTGGAGAAGTCCGGAATAAATCTGCGGTAATACCCCGCTAAGCCGAGAAAACTGCGGATCTGATGAACTGAAGTAGGAGGTTTCTAGTCCATCACTTCTTGTACTTTGCTGGGATCAACTGAAATGCCTTCACTAGATATAGTATGACCCAGAAATTTGACTGTGTCCAGCCAGAATTCACACTTGGAAAATTTTGCGTACAGCTTATGATCTCTAAGACATTGAAGAACAATGCGCAAATGTTGCTCATGTTCTGCCTCATCTTTGGAATAGATCAGAATGTCGTCAATAAAGACCACGACAAACTTGTCAAGTTCCGGCATAAATACCGAGTTCATGAGATACATAGAATAAGCCGGAGCATTGGTGAGACCGAAAGACATAACCAAATATTCATAGAGACCATATCGGGTTGAGAAGGCGGTCTTGGGGATATCACAAGGCCGGATTTTAATTTGATGGTACCCCGAACGGAGATCAATCTTGGAGAAGATCTTTGCCCCAGCCAACTGATCAAACAGTACATCAATGCGGGGGAGTGGATATTTATTTTTGATGGTCACCGCATTGAGAGGCCGGTAATCGACACACAACCTCAGACTATCATCCTTCTTCTTTACGAACAATGCTGGACAGCCCCAAGGTGAAGCACTTGGGCGGATAAAACCCTTGTCCAACAGTTCTTGTAGCTGGATTTTTAGTTCAGCTAATTCTTTAGGCGGCATTCGGTACGGCCTTTTTGAAATAGGTGCTGTACCAGGCTGAAGTTCAATGACAAATTCGATATCCCGGTCTGGCGGCATACCAGGTAAATCGTCCGGAAAAACATCTGCATACTCACGGACTTACGGAATATCTTCGAGACGAATATCTTTCATGGCATAGGCACAAGAGTTGTGACATTGATGATGTGGTAAATATAGAACCGAATGACCATGAGTTGGAGAATTTATTTCAATGGCTCGGGAAGGGATGTCTAACATTACCCCATGTCTTTTCATCCAATCCATTCCCAGAATAATGTCCATACCTTCTAGTGGCAACAAGATTAAAGTGGTAGGAACAGTTTTACTACCCAAACTAAGTGGCGCATTATGAACGATTTGGTTTGATGCGACTTTACCACCCGGGGTAGATATCATGAATGACCCTTTTGTGTGACAGAAATCTAACCCAACCCTTGCTCCAAATTTAGAACTAATGAAGCTATGAGATGCACCAGAATCGAATAAGATAACAGTGGGGTGTTGGTTTATAGAGAATGTACCCGACATGATTGGTGCTCCCTCAGGAAGGTCAGCAAGGTTGGTGAAGTTAAGTCGACCGCCTGACTTGAATGGTTTGCCTCTTGCCCTTGTGCTGATCATTTCTGCGAGAAGCCTGCCCTTAAGATTGTCCCGCCTGGGGGCACATCTTGGCAAAGTGATCCGGACTCCCGCATCTGAAACAGCGGTTATTATTATCGGGGCGAGCGGCTGGCTGAGCATTCGGCCTAGGGCCGTTCTGCTGCTGCTGAGGTGCAATTCGAGCTTGCTGAGGAAACCCGAATCGAGTCTGTTGCTGCTGTTGAGGAGGCCGAATAATCCAACGCCCTGGCTGAGGGGCCTTCTGAGAGGGTGCGGGTGGGTTATTTTGCACAATACGATACCTCGGTGCAGAGGCACTCGAGGGTCCAGCAGGTGCCTTGCGCTTCTTTTCAGCGCGGTGTGCAGAAATCAGATCCTCCTGAGATATAGCCATATTCACCAATTCATTGAATGAGTCTGCTCGGACAAGATTTAGCCTCTCCTGTAACTTGGTGCAAAGGCCTCGACGGAAGCGTTCACGCTTCTTAGCGTCGGTGTCCGCGTGATGTCCAGCATATTGACACAATTGATGAAATACTTGGGCATACTGCACCACAGTACGAGTGCCCTGTGTTAAAGCCAAGAACTCGTTGAGTTTACGGTCAAGAAGTCCAGCTGGAATATGATGATCTCGAAAAGCCAATTTGAACTCATCCCAATTCACCACATGATCAGCCGGTAGCATCCCGTGGTAATGATCCCACCACATACGAGCTGCTCCGCGAAGCTGTTGTGCGGCATAGCGAGTCTTGTTCTCTTCGGAACAAGGAGTAGTCAATAGAGAAAACTTGGACTCGATTGTGCGAATCCAAGCGTCCGCGTCCAGAGGCTCATCCGCTTTATTGAACAGCGGAGGCTGAGTGCTGAGGAAATCTTGGTAGCTTGCCTCTTGTGCGTGATGAGCATGATGCCCACCCCGCGGTTGTTGCTGAGCTTGAACCAGCTGCCGCAAAATCTCCGTCTGGGCGGCAAGAACCTCAGCAATACCCACTGGTGGAGGAGGTGGAGGTGGATCGCCATTCCCCCCGGCTCCAAAACCACTAGGGGTGCCTCGAGTCGATCCCACCATCTGAAATGGGAGTACTTTCGCATTAGATTCATCATTATCATCATCTCGAATGGGAATTTCAACTCAAGATGACATGTAAATATTCAGAATTGCTTAAATCACGTCGTGCAGAAAACCAGTGATACAAAAACGCTCATAACTGGAGTTCCGTACATGATATAAACTTGAAATTTTTACAGGAGATAGAAAATTTCATGAGCTACAACTTTGGTAGTCATCACAAAGTCAGATTTCCAGAGTAGGTTAGTCGAAAAATTCATTTACTCCTCCTCTGGTTTTTCTGTTTCACAGAAAACAGAGCTTCTGTAATTTGCGATTATCTCCCGCGATACTAATCCGTTTGGGCTGAAATTTTGCGAGCATGTTCCCGAGGAAATTTGGAACAACTTTGGTATTCAACTCAGGAGCTAAATCCGAAAAGAAAAGAGGGTAAAAATTCGAACTTGCTGCTGCTTTCAGCTTTTCACAGATCACTGATAATTTACATTAGTAGCATTAGGGGTTCATTACATCCATCATTCTCTCATTTCTACTTGGTCACTCCTAACATCAGTACTAAGGGGGTTACTCAACTCTAAGTTAGCCTAGTAGCCATGATCCAAAAGTAGGCTACACTAAGAGGAGTCTACAAAAGCTAAGAAACAGCGCCTCGGCCTACATGTTGACCGATGCCTCGCTCGCCGCGGGAGTGTGAACCTCAACCGGTGCGGGCTGCGGCACCTGGTCCTCGGAGTCCATCTCTGAAATGCCCTCGATCTCCTGGGGCTCTTCCTCCTCGTCCACCTGCATCTCGTCGGGAGGTGCGTGAAGGGCATCCTGCGCGTGCTGTATCGCGTGGAGCTGCCCCTGGGCCTCGTCCAACTCAAGCTGCAGGTCGTGAAACTGGTCCTCCAAGAAGTTGATCGTAGCGTCACGATCCGACACAGTGTCCTGAAGCTCGTGAACCTGGCCGTGGAGCTGGGCGATAAGAGTAGCCCTGCTCTCGAGCTCGGTACTAGCCTCCTGAAGCTGCCCATCTCTCAGCTGGACCGCCAGGTGCAAGGCCTGAGCGTGATCCACCAACTGAGCGACGGCGTAACTCTGGTAAGTGTGAAGCCTGTAAAGGCCGTCCAAGCACATCGCGGTCGTCCGAAGTGCCCCGACCGGGTCAAGGGTAGCGACCACGTCCACGTGTGCCATCCGGTCGAGCCAAAGTGGGTCTGCCGGGTCAGGTGCAGGGAACAACCCGAACGCGGTCAGAACCACCTCCAGAGGGCGCAAAGAGCAAAAGGTGGTCATCGCCCTCATGGCGGTAAGCTCCCAAGTGTCCAGCAGGTAGTGACCGACCATCTGAGTCACGATCGGCTCCCACCCGTTGAGCGGGTGCTGCGGGATCACCATCGTCACACTGCAGCGACGAACTCCGTCCTCCACAAACTCGTGGCCATCGTAAACCGGTGGCTGGAGGTAACCGGCTGCACTTAAAAGCTCCCAAAGACGACGGGGAAACCCGTCCCAGTGCAGGCAAGCGGAGTGCACGTGCCCCTGCGCGTCAACGACCAGCAGCTCTTCCATCTGTCCCAACAAAAGACCGATGGATCAGCTGATGGTAACAAGAACTGCTAAATCTGGACAGTGAAAGAATGGCCAAAACTGTAGATAACTTGCTTCAAAAATTCTCAAAAATTCACACAAGATCAGTCTGATAATAAGGAACGATTTATCTAGTCATTACTAAGCTCAAATCGGATTCCATGGGGGTGATATACTCAGGTATTCAGAGTGATGTCAACCAGGAAAACTGAGTGTCCAGAGAGGGTGCATTTTGACTATAACTCTCAACCCAGATGTCAATTTTTTTTTAAATTTTTAGGGTAAGATCATCACTTAGTTGTCTACAACTTTCATGTTGGACGATTTTTCGTTTGAACAACTTATAAGGGTCGAAAAATTTCAGTTGTACAGACTGTTCAGAGTTAACAGTTTTACCCAGGGTTAATCTAAAAATACAAATACCATGCTAGAAGGCTTCAAAAAATTTCAAATTTTTACAGCAGCTTGATAACTTAGGAAACATCATTTAGTCTTACTATCTCAAGTCGATTTAAGTAACTTATCAGGAGATTAAAATTCGTGGAAACCAGGTTGCAGACTTTCTGGATACTCCTTAGGATAGTGTTTTAGCTGATTTGATTGCGATTTCTCCAGAGATTTATTTGCTAACCTTTTTGAGAATGAATGCAGAACCTATACGTTCTCTCCAAGGAAAAGAATTGCCAAGTAACCTTGGTCTTACGCAATGACTTTGGTGGCATACCTATTACGTCTCTCACTATATAGCTACTCGATATAGCTAGATAGCCTATAATTCGATTTCGAGTTAGCATACCTGCAGAAGATTGACAGTATATAAAATGAACCTTTCGTGCCAGCACTCACGAAAGCGTTCCCATACATTACCGATCACTATAGAATCGGCATCCATACCATTACCGCCATATGGACAACGTTAGGCATACGTTATCGAAACAACGTATTGACTGAGTACCGTCTTTGACGGGGAATTGAATTTCAATTTCGAACCATTACTCCCCATATATTCAACCGAGGTTGGTATATGGGCAGCAGCTCAAGTAGGCCACTGCTTGAGCTCCAGCGTTCGGCTCGCATCACCGACGGGAAGGTCAGACTCCCTCAGCTGACTGAGTAAGCATACCTTCGTGGCGATGATGTAGTTGCAGAATTTAAATTACAGAATTTAAATACTGAAAGGTAATGTGCTGGGAGTTAGCCATACAAAATAAGCCACCTGATTATACCCATAAGATTCCCTAGGGCTTTACGTCCTAGACTTGTCCTTGAAGGTCCTAAACTCTTTCAAAAACTTTAGTAGTTTGAAGTCAAGTTTTAAATTGTTGGTTTGAAAACCGAGGTTGCCATCTCTGGTAGGCTGTCTGCGAGCTCTGATGCCAGCTGTGGCGGAACCACCCAAAACTACTGGGCCCGGGTGCACTGATCTTTGTCGCTAAGCAACTCCGACCCAAATTGGCACTCACCGGTAGTTCCTCGAGTGAAGCCTCGATAAAAGCCACGCTATTCCAGGATCAGCAGACAACACTCACACGAAGGTGAGCCCAGAGATTACAACACAACCATTTCATACATCTCAGAGTGATTGCAGTGGAAAGAAAAATTTATTACAAACCATGTTCAAAGTAGCAAAGTACTGCGGAGTTCCAACTACTCAATTATTTAAGTCTCATGTTCAGCGAAAGTAGTAAAGATAACTAGCGAGATAACGTGACGCATCGAAAAAGCCCGTACGAATGCGTCACTCAGCGGGAGGGTGATTAGCACCAGCTGAAGGGCCATCCCACTCAACAGACCAACCCGGGGGCAGAGTACAAGGCCAAGTAAGACTTGCAAACAGATCTTCAAAGTTAGTACCTGAAAAACAGTGCCACAAGCAAGGCTGAGTATACTAATACTCAGCAAGACTGACCCATCTCCGGATATAACATAGTCTGATAACTAGACATGCAAGGCTTTTTGGTTGGTGGGGTTTGCTTGCCAAAAATGCCGCTAAGTGTTGATCCTTACTTTCGGGTTTTACTTAGCCGGATTCTAGTGGGATTAAACATTCTAATTTTGCAACTAACTCTACACAAACATGGTAGAGCAAACATTTAATCAACCAGCAGTATTATCATCATCATGTTCCACTTGTTACTCTATGTGACCGAAAACATTAAGCAATCTCATGCCGTGAGAGGCGGACGATTCCGAATCGAGTTTCAACCTGGCCAGGGGAACCTAGACCACACGCATGGGGATCGACTTCGCTCCCGCCCACGCTACTTTTCCCCTTTCTTTCCAGTCCGTGGATCCGGAATACCCTCCCCGACTACAGAGTCCGACCACTCTGCACCCGTACGTCGCGACATAAAAAATAAACCCTACTTCTACCAGGAGGGTGCGAGATCGTTCCACTCGCCGGTCCAATCAGGTACTTAAGCTTACCGATTACCATATTTCTCGGTATGTGGCTAGTACTTTCAAACGCTTAACGAAATGAGCCACACACCGCGACCTTAGCCATTTTTGACTACACCAGCGGGGTATCACAACTACACAACCCCGCCCGTTGTCCTTACATTTCAACAGGAATTAAAGTCAGTACAATTCCTATTTGCTCGCGAGAGGCAGGAAACCACTCGACTTCTACCGTACCTATTTAGCATGGCAACTAGTCGATAAAAAGATCCGGTATCAAACATGGGTTCCTATGGATCATGCATCTAGGGTTTTCGATCAACGCCTAGAGAACTTAAATGCAGAAAACCAACTATTACCATACATTAATAAATAGATAGCAGAATGATAATTCGGAAAAATAGTGGGATTATGCTCCGGGGCTTGCCTTCTTGGGCACTGTCAGGCAGAAAAGCTTCTGGGGCTTGGCCCAGGTCTTGAGACAAGTTAGTACAGTTCAGATTAATCTCCTGCTCCGCACGAGAGTCCGCGGGCACCAATTCGTAGTCACCGTCCGCGAGATTAACCGTTTCTATATGCAATGCAAGATTATGAGTTATTCATGGATAACAATTTCTTTCCTTCACGATAAAGTTGTAGTCCAACAAAAGTTAATTTAGTGACGATTTCACATTTCATTGCATGGGCAATCGTTTATAGAGTAGTAAACATAACTACGTTTATTCATGAATGAGTGGGGTTTTGGGTTTTCATTTTTAATTTCAACACATAGCATGCTTTCATTATTCCTTAACAACACAACTACTAAAGAGCTCATGATGAAACACTAAAGTAACTCAGATTCGAACTTGAACATTCATGGTATAAATTTCTGCATCTACCATAGAGCAAAAACTACAACTATTCATGCAAATGGATTACTATAGTTGCTTCATCTTTTTGTACAGAATTTTCAACAAGGGTTCTGGTGCTACAAATTTTATGGGAGCAACTTCAAAGCATATACTCAGCACTGAAATTTTTCCAGATTTTATACACTTATACAGCAGAGGTGATAAAAAGAATAAATACAGCAAGCCATTAACAAAGATTAATTCTACAGAAAGTTTTACTAAGTATTTGGTTTTCAAATTTTTACCAGAGACTAGTCATGAGTGAAACATACTGCAGAAAATTTTTCAAGATTTAACTCACTATGATAAATTAGTTATTCAGTTAACTTAGCATGAGTTTGCATAAATTTCTCAAGGTGCATTTGACCAGTATGGCATCTGAACTTTTTATTACAGGTAGAACATACTCTAAACAAGATCATGCCCAAAAATCATGACCATAAATATTGTATATTACTCAAAACAAAAATAGTAAACCTAGCACTAAGATGCTAAGCATGATTATTCGACAAAGCCAAACTCAGTAACTGCAGCTCAAAATTTTTAGATAGGAACACAGAGCTAAAAAGAGACTCCAAAAATAAATATGGATTTTTCTGAGCATAAGAACTATATATGAGGAAATGAGTTGATTAAACAAGCATAAATCATGGTATATAGCACATGAACTCTAATAAATTTGAAATTTAGAGATTAGCAGGGATTCAATGGCACAAGCCTGTAGTAAAATTTTCAGAGCAAGTTCATGTGTATATTTTCCTGAATTAAAACGAAAAAGCTAACAATAGATTAGAGAATCTTGATTGTTCCCATATGATACTGCTTTGGTTGGGTGCCATCTTTTTACTGTGATCTTAAAATTCCATTAGTGATAACATATTCAAAAATCAAGGTCATTTGATGAGCAGAACTTCATGAACATGCATATGGTGGTTTTCTTAATCTTTTCCCTAGACTAAATTCGGTTGAGTTTCTGCAAATGTGAATGTTACAAAATTTGTAGATTTTGTTACAAGGATTCCAGATCAGTTGAGTTTGCATTTTTTTTGATTTTTCTGTTATTTTTTTTGCATTTTAGAAGTTCACTGGTATACACTGGATTACTTGCAGAAACACCCTTAAACGAAAAAAACAAATTACAACCGGGTCCTTCGCTGGCCTTCTCCGCCGTGGCATCTTGCCGGTGGTGTTCTGCGGTGCAGGGCTAACCGGGGCTGCCACGGGGAGGCGCGTGGGAGAGAAAGGTTCGAGGAACACCTACCCTGGTCGACGTTCGAGCGTTTGGTGCACGGGTTCAAGCTCGTCGGCGGCAATGGCGGGTCGGTTGTTCGGTTCGCCGGCGCTGGAGGTGAAGGAGGGCTCGGGGTAGAGGAACAGGGCACGCACGAGCACCGCGTGAGCTCGTGGAAGCTTCTGGGGTAGCTGTTGTGCTCAGTCTCCTTCGGAGCTGGCCGGTCCGCGGTGAGCCTGAGCTCGCCGGCGGCGGCGCAAAAGGGGAATGGCGTCGGGAGGAGGTTTGGGTTCGATTCCGCGTGCGTGGAGCGTATCTAGGAGGTGGCGAAGCTATTGCGGTGGTCGGAGGGGGCAATGTGGGGCTGGGCTAGCCGGTCCGCGCGAGCTGGATCTCGGCGGCGATGGCGGAGCGGCGGGAGGAAGAAGAAGGAGGAGAAGGGGCGCGACTGTGGGGTGCTGGGGGTCTTTATAGGCCAAGGAGCTCCTGGGGGAGGAATGCAGTGACTGGGGGAGGTCGATTCGGGTCGGGGGCACACGACGGCGAGCGGGCGGAGCTGCAACGGCGCGGCGCAGGGCGGGGGGTGTCGTGGCGGCTCGGGGAGCGGCCTGTGACGCGTGTGCACGCGAGGAGGTGCGAAGGGGCGGGCCAGGTGGCGCTGAGAGACTCCCCTAGGTCCATTTGGCCGTGGGCGCGCGGTGGACGAAGTGCACCGGCGGCGTACGGCGGGCGGCGCGAACAGAGCAGGCCGGGGGAGAGAGAGATGGAGATAAGGGCATATTTGTGATTTCTGAAATTCCAGGGACCTCTCGGTAATCTAAAATTATCTCCTATTTGGAAGGCTCAAAAGGAAAAGTGTTGAATACCACTTTTGCATAACTTTTCAAGATCTACAACTTTCGTGTTATGCAAATTTTCATTTGAAACTCACATTTCGAACTATTGGTACATTTGCATATTTGCACAAAAGGACTTTAGTTTTATTCAGTTTTTGAATTGATTTTGGCTGAAGTTCAATTGAGCACATGTCAATTGAAACACCTCTCATGAGCCAACTAAAATTTGGTGCACATTTTTGAATTAAATTTTTGAGTAGCTTTTCACTCCTTTTTCTTTTTCTTTTAATTCCTTTTGTATGATTTGTCTTTTATTTGACCCCTTTCTCTTTGAATTGATTTCTCAAAATTTTCCTTTAACTTTAACTAAGGTACATTGATTGTATTTAATTGTACTGACACCTGAGGTGTCACACTTCAACGACTACATCCGCGCCGTACCTCATCACAAGTTCTCAAGGGAAGATGTGGTCCAGAAGTTCTATCAAGGCCTCACTACTGCATCAAGGGGGATTATTGACGCATCGGCAGGAGGATCGATCATTGAGCTCACGCCGACTCAAGTTTTCAAGCTATTCAAGAAGGTGGCGGACAATGATGCATGGGCAATATCTGGGCGCCTACAACCACTCCAATCCGTGGGCGCTGCGAAGAGTGTATTGCAAGTGGAACGTGAAGAAGTGCTAGAAGGGAAGATCGACTCGCTCATGAGAAGGTTGGAGAAGATGGAAGTGGAAAAGAGAGAAGCCCAAGCTATTGATTTGAAGGTGGCCGAAGCAAGGTCTACATGTGAAGAATGTGGAGAGTACGGCCATGTCCAAAAGAATTGCCCGGAGGAAGCCAAGATGCTCGACTACATGAAGAAGGGAGAATGGATCCCGCAACCCAACTTCCGCTACGGGCAAGGTAGACCTCAATTTAATGCAAGCTCTTCCATTCAAAACTCGGTGCCTCTTCGTATACAATTGAAGGAGTTCATGGAGGAGCAAGGCAAGATCAACAAGGACACCGTCACCAAGTTCAAGGCTATGGACAAGATCTTGGAGAACATTGATGGCAAGGTGACGGAGGTCGGGAGCTCTAACCTTCAAGTACTCAACATGATGAAGATGCTAGAAACGCAAGTAGCCCAGCTCGCCGGACGCTTATCTAGCAACAAAGGAAAATTGCCGGGGCAACCTCAAGGTCCAGAGACGGCAAAGGCAATTCAAACTCGCTCGGGAAAGAAGACCGAAGAACCCGAACATGCGGCGGGAGCAAGGAAGCCTAAGCCAAGAGTTTAAGTGGAGACCATCATCAAGGAGAAGGCGCCTACTCCTACGCCAGAGATAGTCACCGAAGAGCCGGAATTTGAAATAGATGATATAGACACCAAGATTCTACCCCCAAGGCCAGAATACCGCAAAGGTAAGCATGAAGATGAGCAATTCAACAAATTTGTTGACATGGTACGCAGGTTGAGCATTGTTGACGATCCTTAGCGCCCCGATTTGTATACCGCAAGCGCACGGTTTGTGTAGCTTTTCCCTTAGAGTATTCCCCCAAGGTTTATCAATCCGTGGATCGACAAAGAACTACCTAAGGTTTTCCATCTAATCTAACGGATCTATCCTAACATGAAGCATTGATTGCATAGAAAGGGTAAACCTTTGACAGATATGAGTGATGTGTAAAGGTTGATCTCATCCATGAACATAGGCTTAATCATAGCAAAACCAAAGACATGACTAGGCCTATCATCATCTAGTTGTAGTTCAAGCTAACGAGCAAATAAATCATGCATCTCAATCAAAAGCATCTTTAAACTCAAAATCTCCAATCCGATCCCTCGATACTTCGCCTACTCTGTGGAGACGGCCTGTCACGACACCCCCCTTTTGAACGAAATACCCTGAAGCAAGTCGAACCCCCTTTGGTAGTTCCGCCATGAACCTCTAGCCACCATGACTACAAGATCATGCTAAGTGATCTATCTCGATAATAGATCTAAGATGAAGCAAACCCAAAGAAAAGAACCAAATTGAAAGAGAGAACATGATCGCTAATAGATTCGGAAGACATGATTATCATTACTCACAAAATAGATTCGTTTGGATCGTCACCACCGAGTACATACCATTGACGACTCCAACTAGCTCATGAACTCCACCATGGCACAACCTCGCAGGGAGGCCATGGCGGCTAGGGGCGGCCTAAGCCATCTCCTAGACAACTTCGAAGACTTGCGGCGGCCGTCGTCTCCCTCCGGTCTTGGCCCTAGGTTTTTGTCGAGTTCTGGGTGGATGGATGCTTCGAGTTCAATAAGGTGCGAGCTATTTATAAGCCGAGGAAGCCACCAGTCGAAGGGGAGGCCGAACCGCCTCAAAAACGGGCTAGGCCGGCCGGCCCCATGGGCCTAGGCCGGCCGGCCTACCCCCTTTCAGGCTCGCCTCGGTCTCATCTTTCGTGTGTAGACTCCTCACATCGTCTAGAGTTTCTGTCCTTCACGATTGCACCCCTTTGGACGTTGTTATATTGGAGATATCTTCGAGGAAAGGATATGATAGGGAATCCTTCCTTAAATCTTCATTTTCTTTTCTTAATCCCGAAGTATCTTGATCTCATGTTCGTGGCCTCGGTCCTTTGGGCTCTCTTGGAGGATGGATGTGCGTGAATGGGCTTCGACTCAACATGGGCTTTAGTCCTCCCTTTGGGCTTTGGCCCTCATCTTTCTCCGTGTTAGCGCTCGATCACGGGCCTCGTCATTTCATGCTCTAAAATAGGCCAAAAACCTACAAAAACGAAGTTCCTCCAAAATATATGTGCAAACGTGAAAATGACCAATAATTAGGCCGGGGTTAGGATGGTTAGTGATTTTGATATTGAATTCATGCCATTATCAAGGATAAACAAGGGATAAAATGGGTACTTAAGGAGTGCCAACATTCCCCCCATGCTTAAACCTTGCTCGTCCTCGAGTAAGTCCAGGAGCTTTGCTTATAAAGAAATTAGCGTTGCCCCTCAATGTCCTCTCTGCACTTAGTCATACATAACAAGACATATTGCTCTCTCAAGTATTTAGCATTTAAGTTCATGTTGTGACCGGCTACTTTTTCATTATGGAAGATAGACTAGCAATTAAAGAACAAGCCACAATAATAAATAAATGCAATGCTCTCAAACTTAAGCGAACTTCAAACCTTTACATTGTTTCATCGTGAAGAGTTTTCAAAAGAATGCATATCAAACATAAGTGAGGTTCTCTTGCAAAAGATCATGGAAATACTCATCTCATCAAGTCGCTCAAGCCTACATTAGATTGTCTTTAACCTATTCTACTCATATGTAAAAGTGGAAGACTTATGTGGAGCTTGGTAGGTAAAAACAATCCTAGCAAAACATTATATCTGAAATATTGTCAAACTAAGAGAGAGATCTATTGGACTTACTGAGACTAGTCAAAAAGGCCATTGGAAAATAATGTTGAAGAGGGAGAAAGATGAAACACACACATTTAGATAGGTGGACATGTGCAAGTGGCAAATGGATGATCCCGAGACACAAATGAAGTTCTCGTTATCGGATTGCACATGGTTGGAAGATTTGAGTATGGAATAGTTCTTCAAAGTAACGTGGAAAATTAATGAAGCCAAAAAGAGCTAAGGAGCATTTTATTCTTCTCTCTTTTTTTCTTTCCTTTTCTCCTTTTTTTCATTTTTCTATTTTTCTCTTTCTTTCTTTTTTTTTCTTTCTTTTTGCTCCTTAGAACTTTTGATAGCATAGAATACTTACCCAGCCATCCCCCCATGCTTGAACGAATGCTCGTCCTCGAGTATGAATAGTGGGAGAACCAACTAGCTAGGGTAAGTATCTCAAATTCACTTTCTTCTTCGTAGAACCACTTGAATCTCCGGGGAGCCTTGTCTCCCAAAATTTTTCTTTATATGGTGCCCTTGATTCTTTTGATTCCGTCGAAATGATAATCCATACTCAAATTGGGTTGTGGTCAAGGAAGTAATCACAAAAAGATATTTTTGGTTTAGGGTGGATATCCAGCGAGGTTTGCAAAATTCCCGAAGTAGAAACTCACAATGCATGGATAAATAGGCTAGCAGAAAGATGGTTACACAAAAAAACGGAATGACCAGCTTCTTAGTCTCAGACCAAAGAAATCAATCTTAATCCAACTCATCAAAATATAAATTTGCAAACTAAAGGTTTCATCATGAAAGAATATGTATGTATAGGCTTTTGTAGGTAGAACTTTGCAAGAGATTCACAAATGTAGATAGCATAGGAATTAAGTTTTCAAATTAAACAATCACAAGGTGTAAGGTCATCGGTAGACTTAAATCAAAGAGCAACATAGAATATGTGGGTTTAGAATTTAGTCATTTAACCTCCACAAATAAAAGAGCCGGTATTTAATCATTTTAATTCCATTTAATTGAGAGCAAATGGTCAAGTCATATATAACATAGCGTAGGTAAAACAAAGCAGCAACTTTCATCATTTTTCCATAAGCATAAGGCATTGCCAAAATGTATCAATGTGGTGAGCACAAAGTGATGGTGATCCTACACTTATTGAAAACAAAAAACAAAACTAGGTTGTCCTCCTAGAAGCCATGTCATAGGTTCAGAGGTATATACAAAGGTTGCATCTATGGTTGAAGGCATATATGTACAAGCATTTAGAAAAAGAGAGAGTTGAGGAAGAATTACCGTCCTTCTCGATGCTCGTAATGAAGTGTAGCGCGGCCTCCCCCATACTTAAGCATTGTTCTAAGCATGGAAGAAGAATCATGAGCATCTTGTGGCAACTGTGATTATCTTACTTCATGAGATCTTTCTTTCTTGTCCACTAAATCCTCCCCCATGCTTAGCATGATGCTAGGCGTGGAAGGAGAAGATGGACCATCTTGAAATTCTTGAAGTCCTTCCCTTATGTCTATGAATATCATCTTCAATGTGTCTTCACCTTTGTTGCCTCAATTTCCTTCAACTTATTCTTGTACTAAGTCATGGTCCCAATCATTGCTTCACATCGTCGTCGCCTCCTTCAATTCCTCGTTGTCCCATTGCTGCCTCATCTTCACGAATTTTTTCTTTCAATTTCCAGAACAGAACATGTACTGAAACATTGCTCCATTGTGAAGTGCACGAATTTTCCTTTCCAACGAGTCCTCATTCGCCCAAAACTGATTCCGAACAAGAGAGTTATGTTCATTTCATCCCAGCGCTGCAATCTGTCTCGACGAATTTCAGAACGCGCAACGTCCAATGTTCTTGCCATATCTCCTTGTACGGGTCTTCAAATTCATTGATCTTGGATGCGTTGGAACGGTAATTTCATGGAGCTTCTGAATATCAACTTTTTATTCCTTGTACATCTCTGTCCATGTGCAAAATTTGATGAAAACAGCGGGGCTTGCTTTCGAACTTTGGAGATGTTGACGAATTTGATTTCTTCTTTTATCACGAATTCATGGGAACGCTTTGTCATGCCTGCAAAATAATTGAAGTGCACAATCTACCCCCAAGGTGACAGTTGGGAGTAGAAACAATTGCCAACAAACCAAAAACATCCCCTAAGATACTTAACTTGTGGCATAATTAGTCTAGTGAAAATTAAATCTAATGGGTGTATGTGAATGCAAGTGGGAGGTGTGTGTATGCAAATGAGAGGAAAATGGATTGCTATCTTGGTCAAAAGAGCTTAAAGATGGAGGTCCGCAAACAAGTTTAAACACCACGTTTACACAAGACTGCAAAAGGTAAATACTATCATGATAAGCATTACATGGATAGGAAAACATACATCAATAAGATTGAGACCAAGCTAGCAAAAATGAGGGCATGAACAATGGAATGGATACAAAGTGCAAATGCAATGTTAGCAAAAACAAGTATTAGCAAGGTTGAAAAGACCTTTCGATGTTGTTCCGCAACTAGTTTATTCAAAAACAATTGCTAAGAGTGTCAAAAAGCCTTCGCGACACTTCATAAGAAGTGAGGCTTTGGTCAATGAAAAGGTTATTTATCGAAAAAGGATCACGCAACCGAGCTAACAAGGTTTTAGAAGTAGGTTTATGGGTTTCCTATATTTTTGGCTTAAAACAAAATTTTGAAGAGAGAGAGTGTTGGGTATAGAAATTCTATCTAAGGTGGTTTCAAAAAAAAACTAGAGAGAAACAAAAGTTAGATTTTTTTTTGAATGAAAAACATACCCTATGGTTTTGGGATTGCTCTATGAGTGGTTTTCCTAATTGTTTTAGGATCTCAAAAGCGAGGCTAGTCAATGTTTTTAGAAAAGGTTTTTTTTAATGCAACATGCAATGCAATGCAAGGGTGAGATGAACAAAATGATATGACATGATGAGGTGGTCTAAAACAAAACAAAAAGTTAGCCTAAGTTAACTAGCCACGAGTTTAAAATCAAAGGGTGGTGCAATGCTTCATAAATCTCTCAAAAAAGACACAAATAAAAAAAACTCTAAACACTAATAGGCACACAAAAAGGTCTACAAGTTTCCCAAGATCAAATAACAAAGTGCTCCCTCAATAACATTTAGAATGAACAACATGAAGTTGTGGTTTTTGTTAGAGCAATGGTACAATGTTACTTGATATTCCGATTAAAGAGTGCAATGTAGACGGCCATATTAATATATATACAATAAAAGATCGGGTTGCCTCCCACAAAGCGCTTCATTTAGAGTCATAGAGCTCGACTTTCTTACATACCTTCTCATTGATGCGAAGCCATGGTCCTTCATGCAAGAGGTGAAGGTGTTCCATGCAGATCTTATTCCACTTCCTATGTTGGACATGATCAATCACGCTTAATGGAAAACTTGCCCAATCGTCTCTCACATCATGGTCACCTCCTTCTTTGTTGTCCTTCGTCGCTACCTTTCTTTTCACGGATTTTCCTCTCTGTCCAGAGTGGGAATTGCGCCAAACAATTGATCCAATGCAAGGTGCACGAAATCTTCTTTCCAACAAGTCTTCATTTGCCCAAAACGCATTCTAATTGAGGGAGTTATGCCCCTTTTTCCCCGTCACTGCAATCTGCCCCGTGCTGATTTCAGCACGTGCATCTCCGATGTTTGAGACATAGCTCCTCTCGTGGGTCTTCAATTGTATCGATCATGGATGCGTTGAACCGAGAGCTTGATGGAGATCCTGAATATTCAACTTTCTTGCATTATAAATCTCTGGACTTGTGCACAAAATTGATGAGGCTTAGCGACGTCCGTTCTTGAAACTTGAAGATGTTGATGATGGTGTTCAAAATTTTGGGCACAGTTTCCCTCCTCATCATTTGAGTTTCATGTCCTGCATGGTTAGTGAAATTCGGGGCTTCTCCCGACATGTGCTCTTTTAGGGTCATGAGCTTGACCAAGCGCAAAGCAACATCGAGATTTGCAATTATTTGTAAACACATGCAACATAATCACATCCTCAATTAAATTTCATCAACAAGGCATGGTGTAATTAAATGCATCATGTGTTTCTTGCATAGCGTGGAGCTTATTATTAGGTAGAGGTTCTTTAAGCATGAAATCAACCTTCTCAAGAAACTCTAGCCTATCATCATGAAAAGAACAAGGCATAGAATTTAAACTTTCATTCCGACTATTGGTTCAAGCATGAGATTTTTAACAATTATCAACAAAACCAATAGAAGCTTGAGAATTCAATGTATACCTTAGCCTCGGAGCTTTTTCATACTCATTGGAGTCGTGGTGCTTTGTGCGAGATGTCATCTTGATGCACTCCTCGTGGTCCGTCGTGATTTGCTTCCCACGTCTCCATGTGTTGAATGTTGCGCTCTTGCAATCCGTCGTGGTTTGTTTGCAACATCTTCATTTGTCGAAGGTCGACCGCTTGTGCCTTCATTTGCCAATGTCGTTGGGGTTCTTCCTCTGCTCCAAGCATCTGAATTCTATCATGTACGCTTGATGAAAACATCGCCCAAGCTCCTCTTCATTGTTGTCATCGTCATCTTTTCTATCTTGTTCTCATCGCGTTGCTCCTGCCTTTTCTTCATGGAATCTCTCCTGTATACTCAACAGAATATATACCAAAACATAGCTCTATTGAAAATTTTATGAAATTACATTTCCAACGAGTGGTCCTTCACTTTAAACGGAGTCCAAATGAGGGAGTTATGCCCGTTTCACTTTTGGCGCTGCGTGCTGTCCAGAATTTTTCAGAATGCACAACCTTCAATGTTTTGGCCATACCCGCTTGTAGGAATCTCCGATTGACTTCTTTCTTGATTTGTTGGGGCGGGAACTTCGTGGAGCTTTTGAATATCCAAAAATATGCTGCTATTTGTTTCTGAGTTTGAGCAGAATATTGATGATAACAATGACTTCTTACGAATCGATCCGAAGATGTCGATGATCTTGATCTTGTGGTCTTCGGAGCGTCTTGTTGTGCTTCCTTGGCTTCAAGGTCATCACTATTGATTCACCAGCGAGTAGCATGGCTCCAATAGTCTGTCTCCATGGTTCTTGTTTTGCCTAAGGTGTCGGGATCGAAGGAGGCTCCCGTGCTTTGTGTCGATGATCAGAGCGGTCTCTTTCTTTGATTGCACTCGACTAGAAGCTTCTTGAGCATCCCATGGAGAAGATGGGTGGCATCCTGGTTCCTCTAATATTGTTGCCTCTAGCATTGGTCAACTTCAAATCATCAACTTTTGTGCACAAGGTTCTCCAAACATCTTGCGACATCGTCATCACTTTCTCCATTGTTTGTTGCTGCCTCTTCTTTGTTGAATTCCTTGATCATCCTGCACAGAACATGTACCAAAATTCTACTCCATGGAAAGCCTTATGAAATTACCTTTTCAACGAGTGGTCATTGATCCCAAACGGACTCCGGATGATTAAGTTATGGTCGTTTTACTCCGGCACTACGCTCTGTCCCGAGACATTTCAGAACGCGCAGCGTTGAAAGATTTTACCATAACTCTTCACAACGATCTCCAAAATTCATGATTCTTGATGCGTTGGAATGTAGACTTGATGGAGCTTCAAAATAATCTATTATTTTCTCATGGTACTTCTCTGATCTTGGACGAAAATTTCAATACAACAGTAACACTTTGGAGATGATGATGATCTGATCACACGATTTTCTTTGCGGGCATGCTTCATACCTATTGCTTGAACAAACAATTTTTCCCAAAAACATTAGTCTTTAAAATTAATTGACACGGCGGCATACCTTATTTATCATCTTTTGCTTTGGGGAGTGGGGTCTCGATAATGGATGCTGGGCCACTAACAAAAGTTAGCACCTACCACTAAAGAGCGGGTCATCACGTAGCCATCAACTTGCTTGAGTGAGATTGGACTTGTCAAAGTACGGACGTTGAGAACTTCTCAATCGCTTTGTGTCTAGGGTTTTACCTGCATTCATGGACACAAACAAGAAACACAGGATATATGCAATAATAAAATTAGGGTTAGTTCAAAAACTAGATAGATCGCCCTAGGGTTCGTGTTGCCGATCCCCGGCAACGGCGCCAGAAAAGCTTGTTGACGCTCCTTAGTGCCCCGATTTGTATACCGCAAGCGCACGGTTTGTGTAGCTTTTCCCTTAGAGTATTCCCCCAAGGTTTATCAATCCGTGGATCGACAATGAACTACCTAAGGTTTTGCATCTAATCTAACGGATCTATCCTAACATGAAGCATTGATTGCATATAAAGGGTAAACCTTTGACAGATATGAGTGATGTGTAAAGGTTGATCTCATCCATGAACATAGGCTTAATCATAGCAAAACCAAAGACATGACTAGGCCTATCATCATCTAGTTGTAGTTCAAGCTAACGAGCAAATAAATCATGCATCTCAATCAAAAGCATCTTTAAACTCAAAATCTCCAATCCGATCCCTCGATACTCCGCCTACTCTGTGGAGACGGCCTGTCACGACGCCCCCCTTTTGAACGAAATACCCTGAAGCAAGTCGAACCCCCTTTGGTAGTTCCGCCATGAACCTCTAGCCACCATGACTACAAGATCATGCTAAGTGATCTATCTCGATAATAGATCTAAGATGAAGCAAACCCAAAGAAAAGAACGAAATCGAAAGAGAGAACATGATCGCTAATAGATTCGGAAGACATGATTATCATTACTCACAAAATAGATTCGTTTGGATCATCACCACCGAGTACATACCATTGACGACTCCAACTAGCTCATGAACTCCACCATGGCACAACCTCGCAGGGAGGCCATGGCGGCTAGGGGCGGCCTAAGCCATCTCCTAGACAACTTCGAAGACTTGCGGCGGCCGTCGTCTCCCTCCGGTCTTGGCCCTAGGTTTTCGTCGAGTTCTAGGTGGATGGATGCTTCGAGATGAATAAGGTGCGCTATTTATAAGCCGAGGAAGCCACCAGTCGAAGGGGAGGCCGAACCTCCTCAAAAACGGGCTAGGCCGGCCGGCCTACCCCCTTTCGGGCTCGCCTCGGTCTCATCTTTCACGTGTAGACTCCTCGCATCTTCTAGAGTTTCTGTCCTTCACGATTGCACCCCTTTGGACGTTGTTATCTTGGAGATATCTTCGACGAAAGGATATGATAGGGAATCATTCCTTAAATCTTCATTTGCTTTGCTTAATCCCGAAGTATCTTGATCTCATCTTCGTGGGCTCGGTCCTTTGGGCTCTCTTGGAGGATGGATGTGCGTGAATGGGCTTTGAATCAACATGGGCTTTAGTCCTCCCTTTGGGCTTTGGCCCTTGTCTTTCTCCGTGTTAGCGCTCAATCACGGGCCACATCATTTCATGCTCTAAAATAGGCCAAAAACCTGCAAAAACGAAGTTCCTCCAAAATATATGTGCAAACGTGAAAATGACCAATAATTAGGCCGGGGTTAGGACAGTTAGTGATTTTGATATTGAATTCATGCCATTATCAAGGATAAACAAGGGATAAAACGGGTACTTAAGGAGCACCAGCAAGCATCAACATGCCGCTCTTGGACGCTCTACAAGTTCCAACATATTCTCGCTACTTCAAAGACATCATGGAAAACAAGCGCGAGATACCGCCAAGCACCGTCAAGCTAACCGAGGAGTGTAGCGCGGCGATCGCTAATGAAGCTCCTGAGAAGAAGAGGGACCCTGGATGTCCTACCATCCCGTGTTCCATTGGATCTCTTATGTTTGAAAGAGCACTTTGTGATCTCGGCGCAAGTGTGAGCGTCATGCCAAAGAACGTGTTCGAGAAGTTAAGCTTATCGGAGCCGGAACCCACCGCCATGTGTCTAGAGTTAGCGGACAATTCCATTCGCTATCCTTTGGGAATCGCCGAAGACATGCCCGTGAAGATTGGAGAACACTTAGTCCCTGTTGACTTTGTGATTCTCGATATGGGAGAAGGGAGCAAGGCGCCTCTTATACTTGGGAGGCCTTTCCTCAAGACCGCAAGGGCGAACATCGACGTTGGCAAGGGGGAGATCAAGTTCGACATCAATGGCACCACAAGCGAGTTCAAGTTTCGTCCACGCCTCGAGGTATGCAACATGATCAATGACAAATATGTTCCGCCTCACCACCGTGCCACAGAGGAGAAGCCAAAGAAAGAGGAGGAGCCGAACAAGAAGGAAGCGAAGAAGGAGATAGAAGTCGTTGCGTCCATCGCGACAAAGAAGATCGCTGCACCCGTCAAGATGAAAGCTAAAAGCCCGCCTGTGAAGACCAAAAAGACGACTAGCCTAGAAGACAAACCCGCACCAAGGATTGGGCGGAAGTGGGTACCCAAGACTGCAGCGCCATCACCAAGCATTGGTCCAAAGTGAAGAAGAATAAAGTCTAGCTATAGACTATAAACGAAGCGCTTTGCGGGAGGCAACCCGTTCGTTGAGTCAAGAATAAAGCTGTCAGGAGTTCAACCCATTCGTCGAGTCAAGAATAAGCTGCCGGGAGGGCAACCTGCGAGAGGTTTTGGTAAGTGAGTCAAGAATTTTGCTATGCAAGGACATGATAAACTTTTGAACAATTGGTCGTTTGGTCGAACAATTCGATTTGGATTTTATTCGCTCGGTCATTTCGATGTTGTTTCTTATTTTAAACCAATGACATGAGCCATCCTATGATTTATTTGCCTCTTGTTGAGAAAGCCACATCCAAAATTCCATACCTATTTTTGGCGATCGTCCTCTCCATGACGGCCGGACCAAGTTGATGTAAAAGGCAAGAGTAGAGCCGCGCTATGTTTATATTATTTAAATTCTTGATGCGTAGGTTCGCTCAAACATAGAGAGAATTTTCAGTTTCATTATCATAGGACTAGAATTTTCCTATCTTTAATTGTTCCCTTTTTCAAAAATTTCTCTCTCATTTTGGCAAAAATTAGAACCTAAACCCAAGACCCACGGTTGAATTCGAGATTGTTCGCTATCAATTCATGAAAGTGAACGGTTCCGGTGCAACCAAAATTAATGTAGTCGGGAAATATTTTTCAACTTACAAATGTAATGATGTTTTAATTCCCCTCTGATTATTCATTTAAGCTCATTGCATGCTTTGAGTTAATTCTGAAATTTCGAAGTTAGAGGAGGATTCAACATCTAAGCATGATTTGGAGAGGGTTTATGTGCTTGATTAACATCCATAGATCAAAGTGAGTTCACGGGAAGGAATTGTGCTCTCTACCTACCACCACATGCAAATGATCCAAAGAAGGGAGCAGCCATACATGGGAAGGACATGTGATTTTCAGCAAAGATGGCACCATGTGATGAACGATGAAGCATGGGACAAGGTGAATGACACAAAGTGAAGAAATAATGTTGCAAGTGGACATTAAAGGCAAAAAAGGAGTGGTTCACGGGATTTGGACGGTGCAAAGCATGAAAGATGTACTGGACAGAAGCAAATAATTGCACCAGGAAGCCACCAGAGAAAGATGAAGTGAAGGAGGGCCAGGAATGCCCTAGGCCGGCTGGCCTGGCCTCTTTTTAAGTGCTCTGGTGCTCCCCTTTCATAGGTACGCTCCTCACTCAGTTCCTTGCTTATGTTCTTCAAGTTCTTCACCCAGAAACATAAGTTAGAACTCTGAAAAATTCGTCCACCAAAATCAACTCCAAAAATCTCTGAAAATTCGCCACAAATCCTAGTTTGCTCCATTCTTCGATATATTGTTCTCCCGCCGGCGAGAAACCCCCGGTGTGTTTGTTTTTGAGTGTGTGCAGCAAGGAGTCACCATGAGTGGCATCATGAGGTTCGTCACCGGGAGGAGAAGGACACGTTCATCAACATCCGACGCAACGGCAAGTTCTTCGCGGAGGCACTCGGTCTCCGAGTCTCCGCGGAGCATGGAGGAAGACAACCCCGCACCGAGGAGCGACATGTTGCTCCTTGGTGGGATGAGAGACCAAGAAGCTCCTCCATGAGATTCACCGAAGGGATGCCACCTCCTCCACGACGTTCGACAAGGTCATCCGCACCACCACCATACAAGCCAAAGAATTCAGAATATGGGTTTATTATCTTGTCGAAGGAAGAAGAAGAAAGGCTCAAGTTCATGAAGGGAAGGCTGCGAGCAAATTATGATTTCGATGATGAAGCATTGGAGAAGTTGGGATTCCATCATGACATCTACCAGCTCTTGGAGAACATCGGTTGGAAGTTATTTTTCGACGGTGTTACGGTAGACATGCAAGAAGAAGTGGCTTTGGAGATGTTCATGACACTAGAGAAAACAACGGAAGTGGTGGATGATGAAGAAGTTCCATGTCTGAAATTTCGGCTCAAGAATGAAGAAAAAGTCATCACCTATGGAGAAATAGGGAGTTTGCTCAGGTTCAAAAGTAATGCATATGAAATGGTGCAAGTTGAAGATGGAGAGCTCGATGAGTTTTGGACAAAGATAGCAAAAGATGTCAATCGCCAAAGGAAGAATATAAGTAATGTGATCCTCCAAATATTCCACTCTTGGGTGAGCAAAAGAATTCTCGGGAGGATGAGAGAATCAAAGGTCACCGACCAATAATCGAATTGGATGTATGCAGCATTGGTGAAAAAGCAAGTGATTGATCCCACCTACATCATGGTTGAAAGGTGGATTTGTGAAGCATCATCCGGCATGGGAGAAGTTGGTTCGGGGTGTTATCTTACATTAATAGCCCGAGCCATGAATCCGAGGTTAGCGGTGATCCAAAAATATTATGTCCCGGGAAGAGATATAGGGATTGAACATTTGAGGCAAGGCCATTATATCAGAGGGGATGAAAAGAATGGATTCACTATTTCTGAGATGGGTATTTCCCTCCCCGATCAAAGGCTTAAATTATTCGCAAGAGGAAGGACCGATTGGCAAGTTGAAAACATTAGAGCAAAAATGAAGAAAACAAAAAGAGGAAGGTTGATTGAAGGAACATCGGAGTCGGCACAACAAGAAAATTTAGAAGTAAAGCTTCCACCACCAAGTTCCGCTTATGGGAGGAATGAATTTCAAGGTGCATCAAGTGGACAAGGACACCCGCAAGGATGGACGAGTCAATGGGAAGGAAACCAAGATCAAGCATGGGGCATGGGATGGCGGCGCCTCCACCGGTGTACCCGGCGTCCCCACCTTTTAGCAACTATGGCTACCGACCCCCATCATACCAAGGAGAGATGCCCAACCCGCCATTTGGAGCACAATTTTTTGACCTCCCTCAACTGGAACAAGGATTGAGAATCATGGGTGCCTATGCAAGAAGAAACATGGAAGACCTAGACGCCATCCGGAGGCACACAAGCCAACTAGAAGATGGAACCGCGAGAATTGCATATCAAATGGGATTTCTAGGCCTAGCGCCACCAGAACAATTTGATGGAGGAGCATTTCAACAATATTATGACCAAGGATACAACGCAAGAGGCAATCAAGAAGAGTGATCGACGACACGACCATGAATAAAATGCTCGCACGTGTGGTTTGGATTTTTCTATTTCTTTTCATTTATTTTCAGCATGTGTGCAAGCTTGTGTGTGCGTAGCAATTTTCTGTTTTATTTATTTCAGCATGTGTGCAATTTGCTTTCTTTTGCTTTCATCACCATGATAAATAAATGCATCACCCACGCTTTAATGTTATGGTTAGTAATGATGATAGAAAGTTTGTGCCATGCTAAAATATGATGATCGTTGCCGCCTTGTCTAATTTCTTGTGCTTGGTTTATGCATGTTTAAACTAATGTTCTCCCTAATATGATCTGAAAAATTAATTAAATGCCGGCTAATTCAATTGTGGAGGTTATGATAAATTAAGACCCACATCTTTCTATTCTTGCTCTCTTACTTAAGCTTGTCAAGGAAAATTTAATTCGGATTTAATTTTGAGCTAACCTTGTCAATGATACCTTTTGCAATTGCTCTACCCTTCTAAAAGCCTCAATGTTATATCATGACCAACCATAGAGCAAGATTTATTTTCAGGTGAATTAATTCAAGAATTATCTTCTTTGGTACGAGACTAAGAAGCTGACCATTCCGTATTTTTGTGTACCTCTCTTTTGCTAGCCATTCTATCCATGCATTGTGAGTTTCTGTACCTGGAACATCGCAAACCTCGCTGGATATCCACCCTTAACCAAAAACATCTTTTTGTGAAACACCACCTTGACCACAACCTATATATTGAGTATATATTATTATTTCGATGGCAAAACAGTGGAATCAAGAGCAAAATTCAATAAAACATAAGCTTGGGAAGCATCAAAGAGTTCGCAGCAGAAAAATCCGAAGAAGTGGAGGCCTACAGGCAGTAGGCCGGCCGGCCCAACACCCCTAGGACGGCTGGCCTACCCCTTTTCCTCCTCTGTTGGCTTCAATCTTTTACGAGGACATGCCCCATTGAATTCCAAAGTTGACTCCAGAGAATTGATACTAGTTTTGTGCACTCACTCCATCAGATTATCATCACTTCATTGCTTGAGGACAAGCAAACGTTCAAGCATGGGGGGAGGTGGAGTAAGTGCATTGCGTTGCCAATGGTTCTGAGGAACAAAAAGAAAGAAAGAAAAATAAAAAATAAAAGAAAAAAATGATGACGAAAAGCTCCTCGGTCCCGTTTGCTTCATTAAACTCCAAGTACTTTGAAGATTATTCTATACTCAATTATTCCAACCATGTGCAATCCGATAACAAGGACTTCAGTTGTGCCTTGGGATCAACCGTTGCCATTTGCACATGTCCACCATCTAAAGTGTGTGTTCCATTCTCTCCCTCTCCACAAAGAAATTATCTTCCAATGGTCTTTTTGACGAGTCTCGGTAAATCCATAAGATGTATTTCTTGTTTTGATAATATCTTGATTATAATATCTTTTGTTAGGACTAACCTTTCCAGAGCTCCAGATAAAGCCTCACACATACATATGAGAGAAAGAAAGGAGAAAGTTCTAGCAAGTTTGAGAGACAAGATGAGCTGAGAGTTTCCATGAGCAAACTGCAATGAGGTTTAAATTATTGATCTTGGTTTAGCATTATTTATGGAACTTACTTTCTTGATTCTGAGACTTGTTTAATTTTTAGAGCATGTGCTTAATAATTGTGGGGAAGCATTTAACTTTTATCTACCTTCCACATTGAAAGAGCTGGTTACAACTTGAACTATTAACTGCAAAATATTTTTGGGAGCATTGTGTTTCCTCGTGTATGATCAAGTGCAGGGATTGGACACCGAAAGGCAACGCTGATTTTTATCAAAGACTTACTCGAGGACGAGCAAGGTTTAAGCATGGGGGAATGTTGGCGCTCCTTAAGTATCCATTTTATCCACAGTTTAACTTTGATAATGGCATGAATTTAATATCAAAATCACTAACCATCGTAACCTCGGCCCGATTATTGGTCGTTTTCGCATTTGCACATATATTTTGGAGGTACTTTGTTTTTGCAGGTTTTTGACCAATTTTGGAGCATGAAATGACGAGGCCCATGATCACGCGATGACACAAAGAAAGACGAAGGCCAAAGCCCGAACAAAGGACCAAAGGCCATGAAGACTAGAGGCCCATTCAAGCACATCCACCCTCCAATGAAGCCCAAAGGACAAAGCCCACAAGATAAGATCAAGATACTTCGGGGCTAAGAAAAGCAAAGAGAGATTTAAGGAAGAATTTTCCATCCTATCCTTTTCCTCGAAGATATCTCGAAGATAACGACGTCCCACGGGGTGCAATCGTGAAAGACATAAACTCCAGAAGACTCCAGAAGACTTGGGGAGAAAGGAGGATGCGAGGCGGCGAGGAAATGGGCCAAGCCGGCCCAGGCTTTTTCCAGGGCTTCTCGGCCTCCCCTTCGACCTAGGGTTTCTTGGGGATATTTAAAGACCCCTCCCCAAGGCTCAAGCAGAGATCAATTCGCGAGACGACGCCAAGGAGCAGAGAAGATAGAGGGACACCTCTCGGAGAGCCGAGGGTCGTGCTAGTTGTCTAGGGACTTCCCTAGCCGATGTGGGAACCTTGCAAGGAAGACCACATCGGAGTTCTGGAGCTAGGATCATCAAGATCAAGGTAGGGCCCCGGTTGTGATCTTGTGATGTACAATCATTCATGGTGTAGTTATTTGTGATTCCGAATGTTTAGCGACCATGTTCTCTCTTTCGATTTCGTTCTTTTCTTTGGGTTTGCTTCATCCTAGATCTATTATCGAGATAGATCGTTTAGCATGATCTTGTAGTCATGGTGGCTAGAGGTTCATGGCGGAACTACCAAAGGGGGTTCGACTTGCTTCAGGGTGCTTTCGTCCAAAGGGGGGCGTCGTGACAGGGCGTTTCTTTAGTAGATGGGGGTATCGAAGGATCGGATTGGAGATTTTGGGTTTAAAGATGCTTTTCACTGAGATTAACATCTATCTTGCTTCACTACATCTAGCTGGAACTACAACATATGCATGATCTAGGTGATCTAGATTGGTTATCTCTAACTTTCTCTTGCTACCTTCGGTGTTTGTCGTTTTAGAAGATTAGATTCGCTTTCACCATCTCAACAAAAAGGAATCTCTATGTTAGTAGATTGTTTCTTGTATCTTTGGTTCCGTGGATTGATAAACCTTGGGGGAATACTCTAAAGGAAAAGCTACACGAACCGTGCGCTTGCGGTATACAAATCGGGGCGCTAAGGAGCGTCAACAGTGAGCAATGATAGGTGTGTGCACAAGATATAAAGAGCGTTTGTCCATAGGGTCTAGGATCACTAGAGATGTAATCGCCAAGCAACGAAGAACGGATCTAATCTACCAAAGGTGTGTTCCGAGATCAAAACCTTTCCCTCCCGCATACTGTCACTAAATGAGGATAATCGGTAACGAATCAACAAGAACACGATAGTTGATGTAATCTGAGTAAACCATGCAAGAGCAAAGCAAACCCAAAGCCAAGTTGCGAACTATTAAGCATCAAAGCATCATCAACAAGAATCGTGATAGATCAATCTCATAAATGATTTGGCAATTACAACTCAAGATCTCCTTACAACCCCATGAACAAACGAGGACTTTACCTCATGAAGCTAGGCGAAGCGTAGTCGATCATGGTGACGAAATGTTCGGCAAGGGATGGATGCCTTGCTGTCCTCCAACTTGCAGTGGCGCCGAGGGACGATGAGACCTCCGATGTTGCCTTTCTCTTGTGTCTAACTCGATTCTGCTCCTTGACGTCGTCTCCCCGAATGATCTCTGCGTGAGCCTGGGGGAGGGGTCTTTAAATAGCCTCAGGAAACGCTAGGTCGAAGGGGAGGCCGAGACTCCCTGGAAAGGGCCTGGGCCGGCCGGCTCAATGGGTCCAGGCCGGCCGGCCTGGCCCATTTTCTCGCCGCCTCTCGTCCTTCTTTCTCCCCAAGTCTTCTGGAGTCTTCTGGAGTTTATACCTTTCATGATTGCACCCCGTTGGATGTCGTTATCTTCGAGATTTCTTCGAGGGAGAGGATAGGATGGAGAATCCTTCCTTAAATATCTATTTACTTTGCTTAGCCTCAAAGTATCTCGATCTCATCTTGTGGGCTTTGTCCTTTGGGCTTCATTGGAGGGTGGATGTGCATGAACGGGCTTCTAGTTGTCATGGCCTTTGGTCCTTTGCTTGGGCTTTGGCCTTCGTCTTCCTTCGTGTTATTGTGTGATCATGGGTCTCATCGAAACATCTCCGAAAATGTCCAATTTCCTACCAAAATACAACATGCTCCAAAATCCAGGACAAAATCGAAAACGGTCAAGTTCGGGTGCCAAGTTGCGGGTTAGTACATGAATCAATTCGAAGAATTTACCAAAACCTCTCCTAATTGTATAACAAAATGGGTACTTAAGGAGCGCCAACATTCCCCCCATGCTTAGCTTTTGCTCGTCCTTGAGCAAATCAAATCATCAAGTCCTTCCAAGGGTTGCTCGAGAGTTCTCAAACTACAAAATTTACTTATGCAAACAAGTCTAACAATATTTCTTCAAACAAAGGTCAGAGGAGCAGCGAGGATAATCATATCATGGGCGTTTTAAAACTCATCCAATATTACTCCATGACTCTTACCTTTAACCGGCAACTTGAATATCGACAACACTTGCTTTTCTTGCTATCCTTGGAGGGTTTTTTTTTCTTTCTTCTCTTTTTTTTAGTTTTTAGAAGCAAAATACCCTGCAACAAAGGTTAGACCAAAAATTCTTGCACAAGTCCTTTCATGTCTCTCGATATAAGTGGCTATCCTATTATTATTTGCAAACTCTCATCTCCCAAAAGTCTCTTAAGTATAAAGTGGGGCTATAGGTGAGGCTAGCAAAGCATATACATATATTGTCAGGTTAAGAAAAACCTTCTAATGATTGCTTACCTTCCGAGCCAATGATCATGAGAGTTTCTCCATAATGTAAGGGGTTCAAGGGTAAGAAGATTTAGAATAGTGGACATGTGCAAAGGCATACAAAAAGATTGACTTCAAGGCACAAGCGTCGTCCTCGTTGTCGGATTGCACATGGTTGGAATTGAGGATATTGTTCAAACAACAAGGTGATATCTCTTTGCACTTCTCTAACCATAGAATCCCTTCATTTATTCTTTTCTTCTCTTCTTATTATTTTATTTTTTTTCTTTTCTTTCTTTCTCCCGAGTTTTCCTTCTCTTTTCCGAACCTTTTCATAGGACACTTTCTATAAAACATAGATACGCAAATCTCCGAAGTGGCGCCCTGAATTTTTGGAGCCCGGGCCGAGGCCAGAGGGGCCTAGGCCGGCCGGCCCAAGGGGTGTAGGCTGGCTGGCCTGGGGCTTTCCCAGGTCGGATTCGGTCTGTCTTTCTAGGACTCCTTCCTTTCTTCATCCCAAAATTATGTTTTATACAACTCAGGCGCAGGAACAGAATGTATCCTCATAATTGGGTTGTGGTCAAGGAAGAGGATAATAAACAAGATAATCTCAGGTTCGGGTTTTGGAATCCGGTAGATTTCATGAGTTATTCCAATGAGGAATTCTCATTACCGAATATTGACGGGGCTAGAAATTCAGAGATGAAAAATACGGACATGATCATTGCTCGAAATTAAAACTCCCAAGAGAAAGAAATCCTAACTCAACTCAATGTACATCCAATACTTATGGTGGAATGAATATAGCTTGTGGATGATAGGATTTTTACTCTTAACTTGCCAAGAACTTGATCAACCTTATGTTTGTAGGGGTTTATTATTTTTATGAAATTAAAGTCCTCCAAATCATGCCTTACTCGCAAGCGTAATCAAAACCAAGCGCTAGATCAAAGCTCAAGTGTGGGTATTAACATGGACGAATAATTTACTAAGCTCCACAAATAAGAATTAATTTTCATGACAACGCTCGTGAACAATTGCTTTAAAGAAAATAAAGTAAAACTGAATGCATAAATAAAATTGCACGATCCAACAAAAAACAAAGACTCTTTCTATTTTGTTTTCATGACTCAACACTAATTTAAGACTCACTCTCACACATGCGAAAAATAAAGACATGCACACGATGAACTTTCGACTAAACAAAGACTAATAAAATTCAATCTACGAGCCGTCACACCTCTCCCCCATGCTTAGATTATGCAGTGTCCTCGTCACAATGATATAAAAGACGGGCGTGACGATCGTCGGTGTTCTCAACGGCACCTAGGGCAATTGCATCTAGGGCGCCCTCCTCCTCCTTGCTTTTGTAGATCTCCAACCATCCCGAATAACTTCCTTATGTTGCGGAGAAGGAAGATGTAATCTCCTTCGACCAAGCGCTCGATGTCGTCCATCCTTCGATCCATTGCCACGATTCGATCGTGACACCTATCGATGGTGGCATGGAGATCCGCGATTTCATTGCGGCACTTGAAACAGCACTCGTAGTGATGGCCGCCGCAGTTGGGGTTGTCGTCCTCGGGCTCGTCGTCGTCCTTCTTCTCCTTGCCGCTGTCACCTCCGGAGGGGTCGTCTTCCTCCCTTCTCTCCTCTTCGGCCCACCCCGGCCAATCATCATCGTAGTCACGACCGGTGGCACCCCATGAACTGGGGCTCATGTATGTCTCCCAATCGCTGTCCCCCGCATAGTCCTTCGGCTCCGGAGTGTGCTCGATGTAGTTTTTCCTTTTAACTCCGAGAAGGCGCAAGTAATGCCTAGGTGCGGGTGGCTCTTTGTTTTGTCACTTCTCGCCCTCGTCTTCGTCGCTGATGACGACGACCTCCCTTTGGGCATGAGCTAGCTTCTTCTTGCACCACAGAAGGCCCTTCCCTCTGATGCTCATCCGTGCTTGGGTGTTAAATTTCTTCGGAGGGGCCTTCGCTTCACATCGCTTTGCTTCGACAAGGAGGGGCGGCGCAGCGGTTGCCGAGATGGGGCTAGGCATCTGCTGGTTTGGCATGGGGGTGTCGGGTGCCATGCCCCTCTCCTTGATCTCCATTGCTGCAATCATGGCTCTTGCGCTCACTGGAACGGCCATTGTTGATGTCTCTCACGAGGTGGTGGTGTAGATTGAAAAGTATGAGAGAATATATCTAAACCACGCCTCTATTTAAGTCCTGAAAAGACTTGGACAAGAAGTCCAATATCTCTACGTATTTGGCATGCGAAATCTATAAGACACAGGTTTAAAATTTCCTTATCTCATCCCTACCAAAAATCGAGACCGAAACATGCACGAGGAGGCTCAGGCCGGCCGGCCTAGGGGGTTTTTCGGCCCCCTGGACTCCAACTTTTTCCGAGGTGCCCACCAACAAATTATGAGCCTATGTTTTACTCAAAGTCTGTCCAGAATAAAAATAAACTATGAAAATAAAATCTAAAAGAGAATATTTACAAACTTACCTTGCTTAACGTCGTTAGGCTTGACGTTCCGGTTTCTCATCCATGGTATATATGTCGATGTAATGAAGGGGCACGACGTCGGGCTCCAAGAATACCTTTAGTCACTATCCGTTCACCACATATTTGTCGCCTTTCACATCCATGATTGTCACCGCTCCCGTGGGTGAAACCTAGTGTACGACGTATGGTCCATCCCATTTGCTTTGCAATTTTCCTTTGCCAAAAAGATTGAATCTTGAATTGTAGAGTAGGACCTTGTCTCCTTCTTTGAATTCCTTGTTTTGTAATCGCTTGTCGTACTATCTCTTCATCCTTTCTTTGTAAATTGTTGCACTATTGTACGCTTTCAATCTTAACTCCTCCAATTCGCTTATTTGGATTCTCCTTTTAATTCCAGCGGCTTCCGCATCAAAGTTCATCTCCTTCATCGCCCAATATGCCTTATGGTCTAGCTCAACCAGCAAGTGGCATGTTTTTCCATAAACAAATTTTTAAGGAGTCATACCAATCGGGGTTTTGTGTGCCGTACGATATGCCCATAGTGCATCATCTAGTCTCTTCGACCAATCTTTTCCTCCTTTTATCACGGTCTTCTTTAAAATATCCTTCAATTGTTTTTTCGAAGTTTCCGCTTGTCCATTTGTTGGGGGGTGATAGGCCATGGACACTCTATGTTCAATTCCCAATTTCTTCAAGCATTTACCAAAGTCTTTGCCCGTGAAGTGTGTTCCTCCATCGCTTATCAAGATTCTCGGGACGCCATATCGAGGGAAGATAACCGATTTAATCATGTGTATGGACTCCTCCGTTGATGCCTTCCGACATGGCCTAGCTTCAACCCACTTTGAAACATAGTCCACTATCACCAATATATGCTCAAACCTATGTGAGTTCACGAATGGTCCCATGAAATTGATTCCCCAGACATCAAATAGATCTATTTGTAAGTTGTAGTTCAACGGGATGGCATTCCTTTACGAGATATTCCCCGTCCTTTGGCATTCCGAACAAGTCGAAACAAATCTTTTTGCGTCTTCATGCATCTCGGGCCAATAGAATCCACTAGCCCATACCTTAGCTTGAGTTCTAAAGTGCCCATAATGTCCTCCATATCACAATGAGTGACACTTTCTTAGAACTTCTTCACGTTCCTCCTTCGGTATGCATCTTCTTAGGACTCCATCTTCTCCATATCTATATAAGTATGGTGGATCCCAATAATATTTTCTTTCCGCGATCACTCTTTTCCTTGCATTCTTGTCCAAGTGATCCAAGGGCATCCCTTTTATTGCCCTTATTATATCATTCATCCAATTATCTTGGTCGAGAATTCTATATAGGTGATCATCTCTCATTTGGTCCTCGATAGGTTCTTTTCCATCATCTCCATGGTTCATCCTCGATAGGTGGTCGGCCACAACGTTCTCGGCCCCTTTCTTGTCCCTTATCTCCACATCGAATTCTTGTAGCAATAGAATCCATCGAATCAAGCGTGGCTTAGCATCTTTCTTGGACAAAAGATACTTGATTGCCGCATGGTCGGTATAAACTATCACCTTTGAATTTACTATGTATGATCTGAATTTTTCGAAGGTGAATACCACGGCAAGCAATTCTTTCTCCGTTGTTGCATAATTAACTTGGGCTTCATTGAGAGTCTTGCTTGTGTAGTAGATAGCATTTACCTTCCCCTCTTTCCTTTGTCCAAGAATGGCTCCTACAGCGTAGTCGCTTGCATCACACATGATTTCAAAAGGTAGATTCCAATCCGGAGGTTGCATTATAGGAGCACTTATGAGGGATTGCTTGAGTGTTCGAAATGCGTGAAGACAATCACTATCAAAATTGTACTCCACATCTTTTTGGAGAAGTTGTGTCAATGGCTTGGTGATTTTTGAAAAATCCTTTATGAACCTCCTATAGAATCCGGCATGACTGAGGAAGCTCCTCAAAGATTTGATGTCCGTGGGTGGTGGCAATTTCTCCACAGTTTCTATCTTTGCTTTGTCCACCTCTATCCCTCTCTCAGAGATAACATGACCGAGAACAATTCCTTCTTTCACCATGAAATGACACTTCTCCCAGTTAAGCACAAGATCAACCTCTCCACATCTTTTAAGAACTTTCTCCAAATTTGCCAAGCAATTTTCAAAGCTAGTACCATGCACCGAGAAATCATCCATGAATACCTCCATAATTTCTTCTATGAAATCTGAAAATATAGCCATCATGCACCTTTGAAAAGAAGCGGGCGCATTGCACAATCCAAAAGGCATCCTCCGATATGCAAAAGTTCCATACGGGCAAGTAAATGTGGTCTTATGTTGATCATCCGGATGAATAGGTATTTGGAAGAATCCCGAGTATCCATCAAGGTAACAAAAGTGTGAATGCTTTGCCAACCTTTCTAGCATCTCGTCAATGAATGGTAGTGGAAAATGATCCTTCCTCATTGCCTTATTCAATTTTTTATAATCGATGCACATCCTCCATCCCGTGATGGTTCTTTGCGGTATCAATTGCTCCTTCTCATTTTTCACAACCGTGAGTCCTCCTTTCTTTGGAACGCAATCCATGGGGCTTACCCATTCACTATGTGGCACGGGGTATATTATTCCGGCATTCAACAATTTGATAACCTCCTTCTTCACCACATCACGCATAGCATTGCTCAACCTTTTTTGATGCTCTACGACCGGATTGTATTGCTCCTCGAGTTGTATACGATGTGTGCAAAAAGCGGGGCTAATACCTTTCAAGTCATTAATCGAGTAGCCAATCACCTTTTTGTGCTTCTTTAATAAATTCAGCAACTTCTCCATCTCTTCCGAGCTCAATTCGTCGCTAACAATCACCGAAAAAGTCTTGCCATCTCCCAAAAATTCATATTTCAATCCCTTGGAGAGCGGCTTCATCTCAACATCGGGCGCACCATCCTCTTCTTGATCTAATTCTCCAATGTCTTCAAATTTTTCTTCCTCCAAATTCCCGTGTTGCGGCTTCAACTCTTCCATTGTTTCCACTAGTTCTCCATCTTGATCATCTTGAGCGTCCCCATTCTCCAAAGAACATTGGAGAGGATCCCTGAAAGAATCAATGAAACGAATGCTCTCTACCCCTTCGTTATCAAGAGGTAGAGGTAAAGCACGAGACGGTTTTGAATGAAATTTGAAAGTGTGCTTCTCTCCATCTAGATCAAAAGTGACAATCCCTTTTCCAACATCTAGAATAGCATTTACTAATTTGAGAAAGGGTTTTCCAAGGATTATGCTTTCATGTTCATCATCACTAGCATTAATCACAAAAAAGTCGGTAGGAATTTCTTTACCCACTATGGCAAAATTTAGATTTCTAAGCACTCCTAGCAGTTTGATTAATCTACCATCTCCCATGATCAATTTAACGATTGTGGCATCTAGGTTCGGAGTTTCGTTAAAAAGCATAGCATAAACCTTGGAACTCATCACACTAACATGGGCACCAACGTCACATAAAACATTGCAACATTTTATTCCGTCTATCTTGCAATCAACACGAGGTGTGGGTGATGGATTACCTTCGCCTTGATCGCTTCCAATCGCATATACTTGGGCTATATGCGCGTAGGGTGATGATTCCGATTTCACTCCCATGATCCTTTTGACCTCCAGCACTTCGTCCAAGCTAATCTCTTTTTTTCTTCAAAAAGTTTCCGAATAATATCACCAGCCGATTCCTTGCCAAATGTATATCCCGTGTGGTTATCCAGCGGAAAGTCTTCCGCTATCACCTTCGCCATTCCTTGCTGATTTGGATGCGGTCTTGCTTTGTCGAACAATCTTCCGAAATCAATTGGTATCCAATCCATTTGCTCGAATTCCCTTAGCGATTTGGCGGTGCCCAAGGTTCTTCCTTTCTTTTCCGGGTCGTCTTTCGTTGCACTCCGGATCGATGCTCCTTCATCGTGGTTTGTCTCTATGACTTTCCCATGCTTCGGTTGTTCTTCCCTCACTTCCGATGTTTCTTTTCTGAAAATTCCAGCAAGCACCCGCACATGAGATTCTTCCTCGGAGCTTGCCGAACATCATTTTTCCCAACCTCTTAGCATGGCCGCACCCTTGCTGATTTTTTGTAGGAGTTGGGTGGCTTCCGTGAGTGTTTTCTCCATGAGATCTCCTCCTGCACACATTTGAACAAACTACATGCACTCGGGGGTTAGGGAAAAGTAAAAGGTATGCAAGAGTACATCATCGGAAAATCCGAGCTTTGGTCCTTGTTCAATCAATCCATTGTATCTCTCCCATGCTTAATCTATCCCTTCTTCTTCTCCTTGCGCGAAGTTGACCACTTCCTTCTGAATATGTTGAACCTTGCTTAACGAAAAGAACTGCTCGCAAAATTTCTTCATCAAGTCATCCCAATTTCCTTTTACCTCGAAGGATGCAAGCGCAAACCATCTTCTCGCTTCTTCCGCAAGTGAGTATGGGAAAAGATTCCATCTAAACCAAGCTAGCGGAACTCCGTCTTGTTGTACCGTGTTGCATAGCATTGTGAACCACTTGATATGTCTATATGGGTTGTCCGTCTCATCTCCTCTAAAGGGGTTTGCCGCCGCCATCTTGATGATTTGAGGCTTGATCTCGTACTCGGTGGCTCGCAACACCGAATCTGATTTTTGCATGTCGAAGTCCTCCGATCGCGGGCTTGCATAATCCCTTAGTGATTTTTCTCCTTCCTCCACGTGTTGAATGAGATGGGCCATCTAGACAATCAAAACAAAAACAAAAAAACAAAAATTTTCTAGGGAAAAGGTTAGGTGTTGGTAACCAACAAAATTAATACAAAGTTAAACGTAGAAAAATCGCTTGTTCCCCGGCAACGGCGCCAGAAAAGCTTGTTGACGCTCCTTAGAGCGCCAATTTACGTACCGCAAGCACAAGGATCGTGTATCTTTTCCCTTAGAGTATTCCCCCAAGGTTTATCAATCCACGGAACAAGTGTATTACTATGCTTAACTAAGCACTAATGACGTTGGTAAAAGATCTATATTGAGTGTTTGAGTGTGAAATAGATCTAATCTAACCAATATAATCTAGATTAGTGAGCAATGATAGGTGTGTGCACAAGATATAAAGAGCGTTTGTCCATAGGGTCTAGGATCACTAGAGATGTAATCGCCAAGCAACAAATAACGGATCTAATCTACCAAAGGTGTGTTCCAAGATCAAAACCTTTCCCTCCCGCATACTATCACTACACGATGATAATCGGTAACGAATCAACAAGAACACGATAGTTCATGTAATCTAAGTAAACAATGCAAGAGCAAAACAAACTCAAAGCCAAGTCGCGAACTATTAAGCATCAAAGCATCATCAACAAGAATCGTGATAGATCAATCTCATAAATGATTCGGCAATTACAACTCAAGATCTCCTTACAACCCCATGAACAAACAAGGACTTTACCCCCATGAAGCTAGGCGAAGCCTAGTCGATCATGATGACGAAATCTCCGGCAAGGGATGGATCCCTTGCTGTCCTCCAACTTGCAGTGGCGCCGAGGGACGATGAGGCCTCCGATGTCACCTTTCTCATGTGTCTAACTCGATTCTGCTCCTTGATGTCGTCTCCCCGAATGATCTCTGCGTGAGCCTAGGGGAGGGGTCTTTAAATAGCCTCAGGAAACCCTAGGTCGAAGGGGAGACCGAGACTCCCTGGAAAAGGCCCATTTTCTCGCCGCCTCACGTCCTCCTTTCTCCCCAAGTCTTCTGGAGTCTTCTGGAGTTTATACCTTTCACGATTGCACACCGTTGGACGTCGTTATCTTCGAGATTTCTTCGAGGGAGAGGATAGGACTGCGAATCCTTCCTTAAATCTCTATTTACTTTGCTTAGCCCCGAAGTATCTCGATCTCATCTTGTGGGCTTTGTCCTTTGGGCTTCATTGGAGGGTGGATGTGCATGAACATGCTTCTAGTCGCCATGGACTTTGGTCCTTTGCTTGGGCTTTGGCCTTCGTCTTCCTTCGTGTTATTGCGTGATCATGGGTCTCGTCGAAACATCTCTAAAAATGTCCAATTTCCTGCCAAAATACAACATGCTCCAAAATCCAGGACAAAATCGAAAACAGTTAAGTTCGGGTGCCAAGTGGCGGGTTAGTACATGAATCATCCCGAAGAATTTACCAAAACCTCTCCTAATTGTATAACAAAATGGGTACTTAAGGAGCGCCAACAGCAGGGTTCGCCGGAATTGGGGGAGGTGAACGGTTGTGAGGGATGCCGGTGATAGAGCTCGGCTGGGCTATTTATAGGCCAGAAAAGAGGGGATAAGTGAGAGGGGAAGCTAGGGAATGAGCTCGACAGGAGAAGGGGCGAAATCAGCAACGGCGCTGGCTTCTCCACGGGCGGCTGGCGAGGTGGCATGATGGGATTGCCCAGGGCGGCGTGGCGCGGGGCATGGAGGCCAGCAAAGGCGGTTCGGGGAGGCGGTGGGGATCATGCTTGATGCGTGGAGGCGGCGAGGCGATTCAGAGAATGAATCCCAACGGCAGTCGAGCTCGCCGGGAAACAAAACAGAGGTGGCGAGCTGTGGTGCGGCGTGGAGGAAGGGAGAGGCACCAGTGAGTGAGGGGTAGGGTCCAGCATGAGTCAGGGAGGCTAGGCGGCACTCCAAATAGCGGCGCGGGTGGCCAGTGGGCGGGGAAAACCAACGGCGGTGCTGCCCAAGTTCGGCGAAACAGGAGGTAGAAGAAGGTCGGCAGGGACTTGTTTGTAAAATGTGAAAAGTTTAGGGGCTTGAGAGTAAAATAAAATTT